>NC_069503.1:907058615-907356115 GCF_027579735.1 Bombina bombina
GAATTTAAACTCCTGGCTATAAAAAAGGAATACAGAACATAACAAGTGAATACACTGCAACCCTCTCTGGTAGCCAAGGGGTTAAAGTGCTCTGCTTGTTATGTTTTCATTCTAGGCAGCATTAGAAGCCTTGTACAGTCCTAACCTGTTCTGAAGCTTTCATTCCTCAACAAAAAGTTTCTGCACCACATCAGCATGGAGCTTGGCTGTGTGAGGCAACAGAAGTACATAAAATAAAAGTGAAACTAAACATGCCTGGTGAAAATGGGAGGAGTTTAGTTTTAATCTTTGCCCCTCTCTCCTTCATGGCTCCCTCAACTGCTGTAACATATTCCCAATGAAACACTCGACTTTGTAGGCACCTGGCAGTACAATTCTTACTAAAATAAATGCCCTCAAAAAAAAAAAAAAAAAAAAATTTTTTATTTTTTTTTACTGACAGGCAGGCGCCCCTCACTGCAAGGCACCTGTAGGCACATGCCTACTGTGCCTAATGGGAAATCCGGCCCTGGGGGTGGATAGGTAGATCTGAGTATCCTCTGCATAGAGGTGATAGTTGAAGCCATAGCTACTGATAAGTTTACCCAGTGAGGAAGTATAGATAGAGAATAGTAGAGGGCCTAGAACAGGGCCTTGAGGTACTCCAACAGAAAGAGGCAATGAAGAGGAGGAGTTGCCAGCAAATAAGACAGAAAAAGATTAGAGAGATAAGAGTGGATCCAGGAGAGGGCAATGTCACAGAGCCCAAGGGAGCTGAGAGTCCGTAGGAGGAAGGGATGGTCAACAGTGTCAAAGGCAGCAGACAGGCCAAGTAAGATAAGTATAGAATAGTGCCCATTGTTTTTAACAGATTGTTTTATATATATATATATATATATATATATATATATATATATATATATATATAGCACACCCCACTTATTATTATTAAATGCAGGACCGTCTTTAACACAGGGCAAAAGGGGCAGCTGCCCAGGGCCCAGTTTCTGTTGAGGGGCCCAAGAGTCCTAAAAAAAAAAATTTTTTTTTATTTTTTTATTTTTATTTTATGGTTCATATCAGACCGCCGATTTGACATGGGGAATACACACATTCAGTCCTAATACTGTCACAGTCAAAAGTACTCTGCTTATATATATATATTTTTTAAACTGTGCCAGACCGTGCCGGTGTCATGTGATATGCCAAGCTATTGCCATGTGCTGTTTTAGATGTGCACTGTGCAGCACTGAATGCAAAGCCCTAACTCAGCATCCAGCCTTCCCACTTTGTCATAAAAGGTCCTACTGGGTTACCACTGTTACCAGATAACTGCTCTGGTGGTGGGGATTGTTTCTGGGTAGGGCTGACTGTAGGCACATGCAGCAGAAAGCTGGAGCAGCAAGCGCGTGAGGATTTGAGCATCTGTGCAGCTGCATACACTGCTCTCTTCAGTCTTGAGGCTGTGTGACTCATCTCACACTGTATCCATGTAGCCTTGGACAGACAGCATCCAATCTGCTGGTCCCAATAGCCCTGCTCTTTCTGCTGTGGCCCTAAGATCAACTAACTGAAGTTTGTTAGGGGAACAGTGCTTTGTAGAAAGGTGTCAGTGGGAAGAATAAGTGAGTGCACACACACCCCTCCCCATGCAGCATTGTCTAGTGCAAGGTGAGAGGGAACTTGTTCCTAGCAAAGAATTGACATGTGCTGCTGTGGCTGATGTATAGTGTCATGCTGATACTTCACACATTAATGTAAGGTTTATTTTTTATAGTTTTTGTTTTCTCTCTGTCTCAGATTTTACAGCTTCCCATAGTAGTTCTGCTGTTCCAGTCAGTAAACTTATACTGCACCTCCATTCTTCCTCCTCAGTCTTTACCTTGCTTTGCTCCTGTTGGCTGCCCTAAATCTCTTTAACCAACTAACCTCACACCAGAATCACATTCAGAAGAATATTAAATGAATCCACATTGGAGGAATTTATATATTTATTTACTTATTAGTACTGCTTAGGTCCAGTTTCACATATTGCAATTTATTTCATTTTTTAAAATGATTAGCTCAGCAGTGGATAATCCACTGCTGGGCTAATAATTAAAAAAAAAATTGATTTAGTTATTTTTTGGGATGTTGGGTTGGAGAGTGAAATTGCATGGGGGGGCCCAAGAAAATTTTCGCCCAGGGTCCAGTCAATATTAAAGACGGCCCTGATTAAATGACTGTAAAAAGTTTTTATGAATTGAATAAGTAGCTTAAAACTAGAGGTAAGTATTTGTGTAGTTCTGTACTTATTTCATTTTTCAGAATTATGCAGTGACATAATGGATTTTTGAATGCAAATGATTATGTTTTCAAGCAAAGATATATTTTCCCATATACCTTTATTCATACTGCTGAAGTAAAGTAGTTAAGTTATTGCCCGGCTGTAAGGCATAATTCATATGTTGCTCTTAATTTATTTTGTGTCCAGCACTGACCTACAGATCAGGACAGACCAAACTCATTAGCTCCTAGATCTTTTGGGGAAAAGTTATTTTTAGAAACAAATTAACTGCAGTCAAGTTGCAGCAACATTTTAAGTGTGGATTTGAAATTAATATAATGCTTTATCCCTTTCTGATTTGGTTTTCAATTTAAATTAGCACAATAGCCATAGGGAAAATGAATAAAATAGAAATATGAGGAACTATACTATGGCTCACTTTTCTCTAACTATTTTGACCCACATCAGATTCAAAACCATAAAATAACTCCACTTAGAATGTTGTTGTTTTGTTGAAAATAAGATTTTAAATGCAGATTCAGAGCAGCCTAACATGTCCCAATCTACACTAATGGAGTTAGTTATATTTAAAGGGACATTAAACACTTTGAGATGGTAATATAAAATGATAAATTGTATATAATAAAACAACTCTGCAATATACTTTCATTATTTATTTTGTCCTCTTTGCCTGTAATTCCATTCTGAAATTGTGAGCTTTTCAGTTCCTGTTAGAAATGGAAATGCAGAACACTGTTAAATCCAGCACAACCATTGGCTGCACACTCTAGTGACCTATTTATAACTGACCCTAATTGGCCACAGCAGAGAAGGTAACACAAGTTACAACATGGCAGCTCCCAGTGTTTTATAGACACTAAAACTTTACACTCATTTTGTCACTTTTTAAACAAATAATGAAACTTTAAAAAAATACATCTACATGTTAGTCATGGACTAATCTTTTCTTTGAATGCATCATTCTATCTAGCATGTATTTAGTGTTTAATGTCCCTTTAACAAAATCACAATGCACACCTTTTATGTGTGTCCTATTTTGCTGAAAAGGCTACAGTTCACATTCTTTAGAAAGATGTGAATTTTGGTAAATGTTTTGATTAACTTCTTGAAAGAGGATGATACAGTGTCATTTCATTCCCTGGGTACAGGATGATACAGTGTTTTGTTTTTCTACACATATGCACTTAATTTACCGCTACACAGGTGTGAACGTTTATGTGTGACATCATTATGCCCCCTCAGCATTTAAGACATTGCATTGTAAAGTGGAGCAAATCCTAAATGTATTCCAGTAACATAATTTTTTCCAGATTCACGTAAGTTACTTGCCAGTTAGCCCAGTACAGTTTTCAGGCCGCAGGGATGATTTTGATAGCAAATATGACATGTTGTCCTATTTCTATCATCCAGAATCATATATGTGATAAAATCATGTTTCCAGATATACTAGTGTCAACTCTGATTGACCTCAACTGTCTCTGAGTAGAGGGCACTGTTTTTTATCATGTCTCTGCTGACAACCGAATTATCAAAGGTCTTGTGGACCTGATCCGACAGTGGGGATCAGGTCCGCAAGACCTCGCTGAATGTGGAGAGCAATACGCTCTCCGTATTCAGCATTGCATTGAACATTACATTTAGTCAATTACATTGTATATTCCACACTCTCTATGCATAGGTAGGCAGGTAAGCCTATGTCCACACTTTTGTCATTATTATTATTCCCCTTTTTTTTCCTTTCTTTCCTTTCTCCTTTTTTTGACTATTGTATATTCCCCTGTATACCTAATTTCCCATCTTTATTTATATGGATTCTATGTTGATATTTAACTTTATGTCAGTATATGCTTTGTGTATTATTTACCATATATTTCTCCTGCCTGTAATCTTTTACTGACACTATCTGCCTGTCTCCTAAACCCCAATCATGATTTTTATGACACCCCTCCATTCAGACCTCTGCAACACTTTTTTAGCCTGTGTTTTAAGATATAATCTGTAAATTCCATCAAATTGGTCAGCATTGCTTCAGACTTGAAAAAGGAAGACACTTTTCCGAAAGCTTGTCATCTATATCTATATAAATGTATAGTTAGTCCAATAAAAAAGTATCATTGCTCAATGCAATACTCTTGTTATTTTGATATATATATATATATATATATATATATATATATATATATAAACAGGCAAAGTGCACTCCAGATCCTGAGTAAGCAACAGCTTCGGGTGCTAGCAACAATGGAATATAACAGAGAACAAGAAGCACTCCAGAAGTCTTTCCAATTTTATCACCTTTAATAGTGAACGTTTTCGGGCAACAAACAGCCCGTCCTCAAACTTACAAGGTTACCAAACACTTACCACCCAGCTGTGTTATAGACCGCCACCAAGGAAAAGTGCGCCACGCTCTCCGCGGTAGATGCGCCGCCCCTAACGAGTGACGTCATCGCCCGCGGCAACGTGTAGGAACTGAAAAGGGCAAAGACAGCTGTCAAATTATGCAGGCATATAATAAGCCCTAATTCTAAGCAACAAGCTTATACTTTAAATATGCTTATACTTTAAATATGCAGTATAAATACATAAGTCATAGCAGTAAAGACTGGGAAATTAGATCTATCACAAAAAGAAATACGGTTGTCATAGTAACGAGTAAACAATGCTAGGTATAGCAAGTCATTAATTACACAAGAGTTACTGCATAAACGAATATGGGGCTCCACAAAACAGAAAGCCATCAAAAAAATAGAATAGAATAGATGGAAACTGAAATAAACTAAACATAATAGAAATTTTATTTACCATTTTTGTAAAGTGGAGTCACATACCCGGACAGGCAGAGAAGAATTTGCTGAACAAGCTAGTATAATTACAGAAATAGGAATGAACCATGGCTCTCACAAATGAACAGAAATATGAATGATCATGGACTCCCCCTGGATTCATTTTTCGACAGTGGACAGGGGTCACAGGAACACCTGCCTATCTAGCTGTTTATTCAGCCCATAGGGCACAAGTGTATTCAATTTGAATGTCCATTTAGCTTCTCTTTGAAGAAGTAGTCAGTTTCTATCTATCACCCCCTCTGGGTAACGATGGTACATGATCTATAATCGTATATTTAAGATCCATGACACTATGCTTATGTTCCAAAAAGTGTCTGGCCACTGGTTGCTCGGAAGTGCCTTTGTTTAGTGCCGTCTTGATAGCAGATCTATGATTTGCCATCCGAGTACGCAAATCATCACAGGTTTTTCCTACGTAATAAAGCCCGCAAATACAGTGTAAAAGATACACTATATACGTGGTAGTACACGTCAGGCGGAATTTATGCTTATAAATTTTACGTTTGTGTGGATGGGTGAAGCTTGGTCCAGTGATTAACCCCCCACATGTTGTGCAGCCAAGACATAGGAAAACCCCTGGTTTTTTAATATCCAGCCATGTTGAGGATTTGTAACTTTGTATGGGTAACGATGGTACATGATCTATAATCGTATATTTAAGATCCATGACACTATGCTTATGTTCCAAAAAGTGTCTGGCCACTGGTTGCTCGGAAGTGCCTTTGTTTAGTGCCGTCTTGATAGCAGATCTATGATTTGCCATCCGAGTACGCAAATCATCACAGGTTTTTCCTACGTAATAAAGCCTGCAAATACAGTGTAAAAGATACACTATATACGTGGTAGTACACGTCAGGCGGAATTTATGCTTATAAATTTTACGTTTGTGTGGATGGGTGAAGCTTGGTCCAGTGATTAACCCCCCACATGTTGTGCAGCCAAGACATCGGAAAACCCCTGTTTTTTTAATATCCAGCCATGTTGAGGATTTGTAACTTTGTATCGGGTCAGTTTTAATAAGCAAGTCCCGTAAAGACCTTGATCTCTTAAAACCCACTCTTGGGGGATCAATTTTATGCAAGGGTAACGATCTATCCGTATTGATAATGTCCCAATGTTTGTTGAGTATGTCCTTTAAGGGGCCTTTATCTCCTGTGAGGTTATACATCAGCAATGGTAGGATTCATTCTACCTTGTATGGAAAGGAGACTGATAGAAACTCCTTGTTACATTACACAAGTTGCCATCCTCCCACATTGAAGAAAGCATTGCCCAAATCTCAATTGCTCAGAGTGGTGAGAAACAATTCTGAAAGTGATAAAAGAGAAGAACAACTCACTGAGATGGTGCAACGATTTGAAGTAAGGAGCTATCCGGGTAAACTACTTAGGGAACAGCGGGCTCAGGTCTGTCAGGCCAGTACCTGTGTACCTAAAAAAGGTGGAGAAAAGGATGACATTCATCACAACCTTCACAGGAGATAAAGGCCCCTTAAAGGACATACTCAACAAACATTGGGACATTATCAATACGGATAGATCGTTACCCTTGCATAAAGTTGATCCCCCAAGAGTGGGTTTTAAGAGATCAAGGTCTTTACGGGACTTGCTTATTAAAACTGACCCGATACAAAGTTACAAATCCTCAACATGGCTGGATATTAAAAAAACAGGGGTTTTCCGATGTCTTGGCTGCACAACATGTGGGGGGTTAATCACTGGACCAAGCTTCACCCATCCACACAAACGTAAAATTTATAAGAATAAATTCCGCCTGACGTGTACTACCACGTATATAGTGTATCTTTTACACTGTATTTGCGGGCTTTATTACGTAGGAAAAACCTGTGATGATTTGCGTACTCGGATGGCAAATCATAGATCTGCTATCAAGACGGCACTAAACAAAAGCACTTCCGGAGGGCGGAGCTACAGACCGGACTTCCGGTGGGCGGAGCTACAGACCGGCAGCACAGTGAAAGAGCTCTGCAGAATATGCTCCTTTAAAGCATAAAATTGCTGCCGGTCTCGACTTCCCACACACGCCATCCTTGTTGGGCTAGCATCTGGATAGTAGCCCCAACTGGTTCCATAGAGTGAAGGGCCGATTATCGCCCTTGCCCCTGGAAGGGACAGAAGAAGTGCGCAACAGAGCGCAAGTCACGGGCGCCATCTTGGACTGAGGCCCACGCTACACCCGCACCGATATCGGCTGTCTCCTGGCTGATGCAGAGATTTCCCCGTCGCAGCTGAATAGGAGAGGGAGTGAGTACAGGCCGTTTGGCTGCATTACCAAGTGTACTTTTCTTTTTTCACATACGCACGCTGCTTGGGAAAAAAAACCATAAACATAAAGGGGAAAGAAAGCAAGGTATGAGGCTACACATGGGACTATTTAACCCTGACACCTGCAGCTGCACTTGCCTAGTATGTATCGATAGAGACTTACACTAACTGCAGGGTCACTGGGTCCAATTGATACACCCTGACTGCACAGCTCATTACAGAAGAAGCACTTTACAATTATTGGGGCTGAGTGTCACAGCATTTACTGTGGGTCCATATAATTTGTGTGCATTGGAACGTTGGCCTTATTCTGATGTAGAGACTCACTCTTTACCCAGCTGCAATCTCTCTTTTTATATACATATCTCAAACTGGGCACTTATTCTACAGAGGCTGAAGTGTAACAACAAAAGAGGAGGATAACTGCTGTTTATGCAGCATTTATGTTTAGATCACTAGGTGGTGGTTTGTTTCTTTTCCATTGCTGATTCAGAGGCTGATACTGCCATCTAGAGGGCTTTCACACTCATAACAAGAAATCTTTCCCTATACTGCAAGCAATTTAGTGCAAGGTTTGCATGAAGCTAGATCAATACTTTAAACCTATATCAAACCCACTGGTGGACAGGATGACATCCAGACATAAGCAGTCAGATAAGAAGAGGCCTTCTACAGAATCCCATAGTGAATCTCCACCCTCTCCTAAATCCTCACACGTAATCACATCAGACTCCTCTGCTCTCCTTCAGGAACTCAAGTCATTCTTTCTACCAAAGATGGAGTCCCTCCAAGCTGGGGTGGATACACTGACTAGTGAAATACGGCAATTCTCTACTAGGATTTCCCAGGTAGAGCAGCGGGTTTCAGATGTAGAGGATAGGCAAAATTCAACCTCCACTTCAGTAAGGCAATTACTCCGACAAAACCAAATATTGCAAGACAAGGTGGATGATCTTGAAAATCGGAGCCGGAGAAATAATCTCCGAGTGGTTGGCGTTCCAGAAACAGTAAAGAATAAAGATTTGCTGGAATTTACCGCTTTAACAATCCCCAAGCTGCTGAAAATGAATCCGGATCACTTGCCTCTAGACATAGAGCGAGCCCATCGCATAGGCCCAGATAGAGGCCTTGAGACTTTAAATTCCCGCCCACGCCAAGTAATTTATAAATGCCTCAACTGCCAAGAGAAACTCGCTTTACTACGAGTGTATAGGGCTCACTCGGGAGATTTGATCTTTGAAGGAAAGAAAATATTGATTTTCCAGGACTTCTCTGCAGAGGTCACCAAACTCAGGAAGGAGTTTGCTCCACTATGCTCCCGTCTCTACAAGGAGGGGAGGCAGGCTTCCCTGCTGTATCCTGCTAAATTGAGGCTGCAAACGCCTGCTGGCCCCAAGTTTTTCAATACCCCCAAGGACTTGCAAGAGTATCTCGACAAGGATGGTCAACAGGATGTACGCTGAACACAGAAGATTCCCTTTTTTTAATTTTCTCCAAGCCTTCTATTGTATAATGGAAGGCTGGGTTGCTGCAACATCTCCCTTGGTGGGGAGAGCTTCCGGGAGTGATTTCGGAGCTTCTGGACTGCCTGGACAGTCCACATGTAAGAGGCAGCTGCTCCTAGTGACTGCGCTATGGGAGCCTATGTACTCTCCTGCCTTTCTGCCCAGGAAGGCCAAAGTTATGGACGTTGGAAAGTTAATGGTTTGGTTTCTTAGTGTTTTTCTGTTTTGTGTTAAAAGTTATGTTTTACATGCATACATGACGTTGATGATTCATGCTTTTTGTTTCCTGTGTTCGACACTAATGCCCTCTACCCACAGTAGTGGAGGAGAGGCGTCTCTCCTCCCTCCAAGCCTTAGAATTGAGCCACCCGTAGAACCCCCCTCTTCCAACATAGCTGGTGAACTCCCCTTCCCTTGTTTAGACTCACATTTATTTGGTAACCGGTGTGTGAGGGCTTCGCAATATGCCAAAAAACTGATAAAAGGGTCTGTCATTCCTTTACTGCTTGCTATGGTAAAACTTCCATGTTGTGCTCCCCGCTGTATTTTAATGCCCAGAGGACCCCGTACACATGGCCCTTTAGATACCATAGTCTGTAAGACCTTGATATTAGATCACAATGGCTCTATTTTTCAGAAATAACCCTCCTGGCAGAATAGAACCCCACTTCCCATTAGCAACCTCTGAGAAGTGGATATGGAAAACAGCTCATGCCATGTTGATAGTCTATATTTGCCTGAATGTTTCTCTGTTATTACGTTAACTCATATAGGTGTCTATGCAAATGTTAAGAATAGTTTTGTTAACCGCCTCACGTGCTGTCAAGGTACAACTATAATAAGGCAGGGACCTCGTCCCTTCTTTCTAGCTAGTGAGATATACATGAGTAGGGATTTAAGGTGTTTATTGTGTGTGGTTGATGCGTCTTTAAAACCTGTGATGTGATGTATTAATGCCTGTGTGTCTTTACCCTCAGCAACAGATGTGCCTCCACTCTGGGGGGCCCCCACACCAAGTAATCTTTGACACATGGAATCCTTGTGGTGTGACTGGTCGGCTCTATACCTTCTGGCCTAACTGTGAGTACAACTCCCTGGCACACACTGAAAATGCACCGTCCCCACATCACACTTTCCCCTACACTTCATATTACTTATACCTTAGCTCAATAGCCCACCTGCTCCCGAGGAAGAGCCTTGTATTGGCAATGCCTGGTGGAACATTCCACATCCAATTTAGATGATGGCGCAGCGTTATAACATAGTCTCCTGGAATGTGGGAGGAATCACATCCCCAGCTAAAAGGAGCAAGATACTCCACTACCTTAACTCAATCCACACAGACATTGCATTGTTACAGGAGACTCATTTGACACAGGAGGAACATGACAAGCTGAAGATTAGATGGGTGGGACAAGTTATAAATACGCCAACGACAGGCAGGAAGAGGGGGGTGGCGATCCTGGTCAGGAAGGGGTTATCAATAACAATTACAGATACATATATAGATGTTCAAGGTAGGTACATCATCACAAACTTACATATATCTTCAAAAATCTATGTACTATGTAATGTTTATGGGCCCAATAATCTTTCTCCCCACTTCTGGTCCCAGATACAAACACATTTGACCAAACGTAATGACTTTCAAATCCTCATGGGAGGGGACTTTAACATGGCCCAACTATCCCCACTGGATAGATTTTTAGAGCCCTCACACTCCTCCACTGTGAAACTAAGCTCTCAAAGACAGAAAAGTGAAACCAAAATTATTTTACGTCTCAAGGGAGGACTAGGACTAGTTGATCTATGGAGAATGCGTAACCCGGAAGCTAGAGACTATACCTGCATGTCTAAATCACACCACACCCTGTCCAGGATCGATTACTTCCTCACATCTCCTGGCCTCACCCCTATCGTACCTTCAAGTAGGATACATCCCATCACGATATCAGATCATGCCCCCATCTCACTGGTGCTCGATTTTACTCCCCCTGAGGACCTACGCAAAACATGGAGATTTCCTTCTTATCTTTATAATAACGTAGACTTTCGCCAAAATTTACTCTCATACTGGATAGATTACAACGCAGATAACGCCCAACACCATGACAACCCAGATCTCTTTTGGCACGCCTCAAAGGCTGTGCTAAGGGGAAGAATTACAGCCTATACTTCACACCACAAGAAACAGACTAAAAGACTCACTGACCAGATGTTAAGAAACCTCTCAGAAGCATATAACACATATTTGCAGCATCCAACAAACCAATCTAGGCAACAATATTATAACTTAAAACAAGAGAGAGACACTCATATACAAATGGTGGATAATATACATACATTACATAGGCAGGGTAGGTTCTACAGGTATGGGAACAAGGCGGGTAAAATAATGGCAAACATGGTTAAGGTGGTTACCCCTAGGTCAAATATCCCAACAATCACTACAGATAAGGGTCTTTGCAGTGACACCCCTACAATAATGAAATAATTTGTGTCATACTACACTAAGTTATATACTAAGCAAGATATATCAGATTACAACAAGCAATCGTTTTGGCGCAATGTCAATATCCCCACCTTGACACAAGAGCAGCTGGATACGCTTAATGCCCCTATACAAACACAGGAAATTGTGAACACCATAAAAAGCATCAAACTTGGAAAAGCGGCGGGGCCTGATGGTCTCCCCGCAGAGTATTACAAAATCTTGTGTACTGAGATAGCACCTACTTTGGCGAAGCTCTTTTCCGACTATTTAGCGGGGAAAGCTATACCAGACTCTAGATTCACTGATGCTAATATATGCGTCATTCCCAAACCAGATAGGGATCCTACTCTGCCATCGTCTTATAGGCCGATTTCTCTATTAAATGGAGATTATAAGTTGATGACCAAAATCCTTGCAAATCGGCTGGCAGAAGTCCTACCTTCATTAGTTCACCCAGATCAGACGGGGTTTGTTAGGCACTGATCATCAGTCATCAATTTACGCAAAGCACTTGCAGTCATTGCGCACTAACATGAGGCCCACAATAACCAGACTGATGCCCCACTGCTAGATGCTTGCTTCCTCTCTGTCGACGCTGAGAAGGCGTTCGACAGGGTGGAATGGGACCATCTGTACACTACTCTAATGAAATTCGGCATCACAGGCCACTTCTTAGATGTTATACGCAGACTATATGATACGCCCTCTGCGTCCATCATTATTAATGGTGGTCTTTCCCCCTCATTTAGGCTAGAAATGGGCACGAGGCAAGGTTGCCCAATGTCCCCACTCCTATTCGATTTGGCCATTGAGCCACTGGCGTGCTATATACGCCAACATTGCGCTGGCCTCAGACTCCATGCACAGTGTCTACATATCTCGCTGTTCGCGGATGACCTTTTACTATACATTAGTGATCCTGATCTTAATGTCCCTCAAATTCTAGAATTACTGTCAAAGTTTGGTACCTTTACAGGATATAAGATAAACGAGGACAAATCAGAGGTAACCTGGCTCCAAAACCTGAAGGGTACTACCCTGGGTAATACGAGTCTTAAAGTCACAAATGGGTCCTTTAAGTACCTTGGGATTCACTTGCATGTGGACCCCAAACGTATTTACCATCTCAATGTTCCAAAAGCTATACTCAGCGCACAGGAACTCATCCGGGGGTGGAGGGGTCTCCCCCTCTCCCTCCAGGGTAGAATTCATTTACTGAAAATGGTAATTCTGCCAAAAATCTTGTACCCTTTACAAATGCTCCCTTTGTTGCTTCACAACAGGGACATACAGGTTATCTCTTCTACTTTTGCCTCTTTTGTGTGGAATCAAGGGAAACACAGGATCAATATAACCAAACTTTCTATGCCACTGGAGGCGGGGGGCCTTCGGTTCCCAAACATTCAGTGGTACAATTGGGCAACGCTAACTAAGCTAGTTCTTGGTTGGTTGGCTGGATCTGAATATTTTAGCCACGCTGTGGAGTCGGACTGTGTAGCACCGCTGAACCTGGCTTATCTCCCGCACTCTACCTTGCCTGCTTTGCCCCGCCACATTTCTCAGAACATACTGTTTAGAGACCCGCTGAGGGCGTGGCATAAGCTATGTCGTTTCTGGAACATAGACCATAAAGTGACCAAATACCTACCTATACAGGGAAATCCTAGGTTTATACCCGGTTTCACCACTCGAGCCTTTCAGAGATGGAAGGCCTCTGGCCTAACCTCTATCGCGCATGTCATCAATCCTAGCACGCTTCAGGTTCTCCCCTTTCAAGAGCTAAGAGAAACCTATGCTGTCCCTTCTGACACCATGTTTGCGTATTTTCAGTGTAGGCACTTTGTTAGGGCTCTCATTTCAGATAGCCAGCTCACAAACACAAATTCTAGCATAGATAGATTAATCTGCATAACAAAACAGGGATCGCACTCCATAACTCGCATATATAACGAAATTACAAATCATTTGGAGCAGTCTGTCCTACAAACAATACATAACAAATGACAGGAGACCAGAGACATAACGATTACCACACAGGAGATTGCAGCTAGCTTTCAGAGAGTTAGGGCAGCCACTCTCTCAGCTTATTCAAGAGAAGCACATACTAAACTAATTCACCATGCATATATCCTCCCCAAATTAAGACTTAGGTGGGTCCCTCAGGCAATAGACAAATGTAATAAATGTTCCCTTGCATCACCTGACCTCATTCATATGATATGGGACTGTCCCAAACTAAAGAGACTATGGAGTAAAGTCAGATTTTGGCTTCAGAGAGTACTGCAGGAAGACATAACTTTAACTCCCTCCAATATAATTTTCCTGACTGATTTGGGGGTTACTCCTCCGCATCAGAGATTTCTACACTCTATGATTCTACTTTCTCGGAAACTAATCATGCAATACTGGGCAAAAGATAGGGCCCCACCTTTCCAAAAACTGATAGGGGCGGTGCACTCTCAGGCTCTGTTGGAACAGGCTGACGTACAGGGAGACCTTGACAAGAGAATCAAATCTTATATCCACAAATGGGAACCATATCTACTGTATATCTCTCCACCAGCAAGACACAAAATACTCTATCCCTTTTGTAACTCTACGTTTATACTAGAGGAAAACTTGCGGGGGAGGTGGTGCCCCTCACCTTCCCTGCCCCCCCCCCCCCCTGTCAATCTGACCACACACATCCTGCTCTGCAGTAGACTATTTCTCCCTTCGACAAAGGTGCCAGGGGGTCCCCCCCCCCCAGAGTGGAAGAACTCGATAAAATTGTTCAGGCCTTGTACTTGTTTTTTTTTTGGGTTTTTTTGGTTTTTTTTTGGTTTGTGTTAGATGTTTGATGTTTTATAGAAAATGAAAAAGAACCAGATTCATGTCTCAGTGTGGAGATTAACCTCATGGGTAGGCTCTCTCCCTCTCTTTTGGGGGGAGGGGGGTTGTCAAATTCCCTCTTTGTATCACACATATGTTAAATTTTTCTACATTGTATATTGTGATTTCCATAATGTGATGAGTCTGGATTATAAATAAAGTTTAAAAAACAAAACAAAGGCACTTCCGAGCAACCAGTGGCCAGACACTTTTTGGAACATAAGCATAGTGTCATGGATCTTAAATATACGATTATAGATCATGTACCATCGTTACCCAGAGGGGGTGATAGAAACCGACTACTTCTTCAAAGAGAAGCTAAATGGACATTCGAATTGAATACACTTGTGCCCTATGGGCTGAATACACAGCTAGATTGGCAGGTGTTCCTGTGACCCCTGTCCACTGTCGAAAAATGAATCCAGGGGGAGTCCATGATCATTCATATTTCTGTTAATTTGTGAGAGCCATGGTTCATTCCTATTTCTGTAATTATACTAGCTTGTTCAGCAAATTCTTCTCTGCCTGTCCGGGTATGTGACTCCACTTTACAAAAATGGTAAATAAAATTTCTATTATGTTTAGTTTATTTCAGTTTCCATCTATTCTATTCTATTTTTTTGATGGCTTTCTGTTTTGTGGAGCCCCATATTCGTTTATGCAGTAACTCTTATGTAATTAATGACTTGCTATACCTAGCATTGTTTACTCGTTACTATGACAACCGCATTTCTTTTTGTGATAGATCTAATTTCCCAGTCTTTACTGCTATGACTTATGTATTTATACTGCATATTTAACCCCTTAATGACCACATCACTTTTCCATTTTCTGTCCGTTTGGGACCAAGGCTATTTTTACATTTTTGAGGTGTTTGTGTTTAGCTGTAATTTTCCTCTTACTCATTTACTGTACCCACACATATTATATACCGTTTTTCTCGCCATTAAATGGACTTTCTAAAGATACCATTATTTTCATCATATCTTATAATTTACTATAAAAAAAATTATAAAATATGAGGAAAAAATGGAAAAAAACACACTTTTTCTAACTTTGACCCCCAAAATCTGTTACACATCTACAACCACCAAAAAACACCCATGCTAAATAGTTTCTAAATTTTGTCCTGAGTTTAGAAATACCCAATGTTTACATGTTCTTTGCTTTTTTTGTAAACTATAGGGCCATAAATACAAGTAGCACTTTGCTATTTCCAAACCATTTCTTTTCAAAATTAGCGATAGTTACATTAGAGCACTGATATCTTTCAGGAATCTCTGAATATCCATTGACATGTATATATTTTTTTTTAGTAGACAACCCAAAGTATTGATCTAGGCCCATTTTGGTATATTTCATGCCACCATTTCACCGCCAAATGCAATCAAATAGAAAAAATTGTTCACTTTTCACAAATTTTTTCACAAACTTTTGGTTTCTAACTTAAATTATTTACAAACAGCTTGTGCAATTATGGCATAAATGGTTGTAAATTCTTCTCTGGGATCCCCTTTGTTCAGAAATAGCAGACATATATGACTTTGGTGTTGCTTTTTGGTAATTAGAAGGCCGCTAAATGCCACTGCGCACCACACGTGTATTATGCCCAGCAGTGAAGGGGTTAATTAGGGAGCATGTAGGGAGCTTTTTGGGGTAGTTTTAGCTTTAGTGTAGTGTAGTAGACAACCCCAAGTATTGATCTAGGCCAATTTTGGTATATTTCATGCCACCATTTCACCGCTAAATGCGATCAAATTAAAAGAAACGTTAATTTTTTCTCAATTTTAGGTTTCTCACTGAAATTATTTACAAACACCTTCTGCAATTATGGCACAAATGGTTGTAAATGCTTCTCTGGGATCCCCTTTGTTCAGAAATAGCAGACATATATGGCTTTGGCATTGCTTTTTGGTAATTAGAAGGCCTCTAAATGCCGCTGCGCATCACACGTGTATTATGGCTAGCAGTGAAGGGGTTAATTATGTAGCTTGTAGGGAGCTTGCATGGTTAATTTTAGCTTTAGTGTAGAGCTCAGCCTCCCACCTGAAACATCAGACCCCCTGATCCCTCCCAAACAGCTCTCTTCCCTCCCCCACCCCACAATTGTCCCCGCCATCTTAAGTACTGGCAGAAACTCTGCCAGTACTAAAATAAAAGGTATTTGGCCCTTTTTTAAAAAAAAAAAAAAGCATATTTACATATGCTGATGTGTAGGATCCCCCCTTAGACCCCAACCTCACTGATCCCCCACCATACTGCTCTCTAACCCTTCCCCTCTGCAATAATGGGCGCCATCTTGGGTACTGGCAGCTGTCTGCCAGTACCCAGTTTTGTAACAAAATGAGCCTTTTTTTTTTTAAATTCCCTTTTCTGTAGTGTAGCTTTCCCCCCCCCACCGAGACCAACCCCCAACCCCTTCCAAAACCCTTAGATTGCATTTAAGTTTTTTTTTTTTTTACTTTTTAACTTTTTTTTTTCTGTAGTGTAGCGGTTCCCACCCGCTCCCGCCCCGTGCACGCGCCCGCCCACCACCCCCGTGCACGCGCGCGCTCCCGTGCGTGCCCCCGTAGCTCCCGCCCCCCCGATCCCGCCCCCCTCCACTCCACATAGCGCACCGATGGCCGCCACCCGCCTCCCACGTAAGCTCCCACCCACCAACGATACCGGCCATCGATGTCCGGTGCAGAGAGGGCCACAGAGTGGCTCTCTCTGCATCGGATGGCCAAGGGGGGTTATTGCAGGATGCCTCCATATCGAGGCATCACTGCAATAACCGGAAAGCAGCTGGAAGCGAGCAGGATCGCTTCCAGCTGCTTTCCACACCGAGGACGTGCAGGGTACGTTCTCAGGCATTAACTGCCTTTTTTTTGAGGACGTACCCTGCACGTCCTCGGTCGTTAAGGGGTTAAAGTATAAGCATATTTAAAGTATAAGCTTGTTGCTTAGAATTAGGGCTTATTATATGCCTGCATAATTTGACAGTTGTCTTTGCCCTTTTCAGTTCCTACACGTTGCCGCGGGCGATGACGTCACTCGTTAGGGGCGGCGCATCTACCGCGGAGAGCGTGGCGCACTTTTCCTTGGTGGCGGTCTATAACACAGCTGGGTGGTAAGTGTTTGGTAACCTTGTAAGTTTGAGGACGGGCTGTTTGTTGCCCGAAGACGTTCACTATTAAAGGTGATAAAATTGGAAAAACTTCTGGAGTGCTTCTTGTTCTCTGTTATATATATATATATATATATATATATATATATATATATATATATACAGGGAGTGCAGAATTATTAGGCAAGTTGTATTTTTGAGGATTAATTTTATTATTGAACAACAACCATGTTCTCAATGAACCCAAAAAACTCATTAATATCAAAGCTGAATAGTTTTTAGTTTGTTTTTAGTTATAACTATTTTAGGGGGATATCTGTGTGTGCAGGTGACTATTACTGTGCATGTTTCAGCTTGTGTGTCTTGTTCAGTGGTGGTCGTCTTTCAGCCTTTCTTACCTTGGCCATGTCTCTGAGTATTGCACACCTTGTGCTTTTGGGCACTCCAGTGATGTTGCAGCTCTGAAATATGGCCAAACTGGTAGCAAGTGGCATCTTGGCAGCTGCACGCTTGACTTTTCTCAGTTCATGGGCAGTTATTTTGCGCCTTGGTTTTTCCACACGCTTCTTGCGACCCTGTTGACTATTTTGAATGAAACGCTTGATTGCTCGATGATCACGCTTCAGAAGCTTTGCAATTTTAAGAGTGCTGCATCCCTCTGCAAGATATCTCACTATTTTTGACTTTTCTGAGCCTGTCAAGTTCTTCTTTTGACCCATTTTGCCAAAGGAAAGGAAGTTGCCTAATAATTATGCACACCTGATATAGGGTGTTGATGTCATTAGACCACACCCCTTCTCATTACAGAGATGCACATCACCTAATATGCTTAATTGGTAGTAGGCTTTCGAGCCTATACAGCTTGGAGTAAGACAACATGCATAAAGAGGATGATGTGGTCAAAATACTCATTTGCCTAATAATTCTGCACTCCCTGTATATATATATATATATATATATAAAATCTCACACACACATTTATAGAGGTTTGTACCTTTTTAAAAAAAAATCATGTTAGTGGTCCATGGGATTCAAAATTGTGAGTTTAGTGGTCCCTGAGGTCCGAAAGTTTGGCGACCCCTGATCTAACGTAATCATTCAGCAATGAGAGATCTCACAAGATTCTGGACAGACAAATGTTGCTATACTTCTCTAAAGAGTGTTCTCTACATTTCTGTATGTTAAAGGGCTAGTCTGTTCTAGGATTTTTTTTTGTGTAACAAGATATATAATCCCTTTATTACCTATTCCCCAGTTTTGCTTAACCAGCACAGTTATATTAATAAACGTTTTACCTTTGTGATTACCTTGTATCTAAGCCTCTGCAGACTGCCCTCTTATTTCAGTTCTTTTGACAAACTTGCCTTTTAGCTAATTAGTGTTGACTCATAAATAACTCCACCAGAGTGAGAACAATATTATCTATATGGCACACATGAACTAGCACTGTATAGCTGTGAAAAACTGTCAAAATGCACTGAGATAAGAGGTGGCCTTCAAGGGATTAGAAATATGGGGCCTGATCCAATATGTAGCGTCGCCCGCAAAAGCAGGCGATGCCAATTTTGCGCTGGTTTGGTATCACATATATGGCGTAACATAGAAGTTACGCTCGTATATTTCACCCTTCGGCTGTTGTTTTTTGGCCCATAGAGTGATATACCAAACCCGCGCAGTTTGGTATCCAATATACAGCGTAAAGATTTACGTGGCGAAAATTGAGAAATCTTACTCCATTTTCACCTTGCCACAAATTGCAGGTGTAGTAAGCCTTACGCTGAGTATTGGAGCCCGTAACTCCCTAAACTGCCTGCAAAATAAAACCTAACACCTAACGCATGCGCAATGTCTATCTACCTGTCAACCGCAATCCCCTGCCGCAATCCCTAATAAAGTGCTTAACCCCTAAAGCGCCACTCCCAGACCCCGCCGCCACCTACATTATATTTATTACCCCCCTAATCTAATCCCCCTACACCGCAGCCACCTATATTAAATTTATTAACCCCTAATCTGAGCCCCCTACACCGCCGCCAGCTATATTAAATTTATTACCCCCTAATGTGAGCCCCCTACCCCGCCGCCACCTACATTAACTCTATTACCCCCTAATCTGATCCCCCTACCCCGCCGCCACCTACATTAACTCTATTACCCCCTAATCTGATCCCCCTACACCGCCGCCAGCTATATTAAATTTATTACCCCCTAATGTGAGCCCCCTACCCCGCCGCCACCTACATTAACTCTATTACCCCCTAATCTGATCCCCCTACACCGCCGACAGCTATGTTAAATTTATTAACCCCTAATATGATTCCCCTACACCGCCGCCACCTATTTGAAATATATTAACCCCTAATCTAATCCCCCTACACCGCCGCCACCTATTTTAAATATATTAACCACTAAACCTAAGTCTAACCCTAACACCCCCTAACTTAATTATTATTTCAATAAATCTAAATAATATTAATATTATTAACTAAATTATTCAAATTTAAAACTAAATACTTACCTATAAAATAAACCCTAAGATAGCTACACTATAATTAATAATTACATTGTAGCTATTTTAGGGTTTATATTTATTTTACAGGTAACTTTGTATTTATTTTAACTAGGTACAATAGCTATTAAATAGTTAAGAACTATTTAATAGCTACCTAGTTAAAATAATTACAAAATTACCTGTAAAATAAATCCTAACCTAAGTTACAAATACGCCTAACACTACACTATCAATCAATTAATTAAATAAATTAACTACAATTATCTAATATAAAATACAATTAAATAAACTAAACTATATTACAAAAACCCCCACTAAATTACAAAAAATAAAAAAAGAGTACAAGAATTTTAATCTAATTACACCTAATCTAAGCCCCCTAATAAAATAAAAAAGCCCCCAAAATAAAAAAAATTCCCTACCCTAAACTAAATTACAAAGTAACCAGCTCTTTTACCAGCCCTTAAAAGGGCTTTTTGCGGGGCATTACCCAAAGTATTCAGCTCTTTTACCTGTAAAAAAAAAAAAAATACAATACCCCCCAACATTACAACCCACCACCCACACACCCCTACTCTAAAACCCACCCTACCCCCCCTTAAATAAACCTAACACTACCCCATTGAAGATCACCCTACCTTGAGCCGGGCACCACTGGTCATCCAATGTGGCAGAAGAGAACATCCGGACCGGCAGAAGTCTTCATCCATCCGCGGCTCCATCTTCAAGACCTCCGACGCAGAACATCCTCCTCGGCCGACGGACTAAAGACGAATGAAGGTTCCTTTAAATGACGTCATCCAAGATGGCGTCCCTCGAATTCCGATTGGCTGATAGGATTCTATCAGCCAATCGGAATTAAGGTAGGAAAAATCTGATTAGTTGATTGAATCAGCCAATTAGATTGAAGTTCAATCAGATTGGCTGATTGGATCAGCCAATAGAATCCGATGTCAATTCTAAAATAGCTACAATATAATTATTAATTATATTGTAGCTATCTTAGGGTTTATTTTATAGGTAAGTATTTAGTTTTAAATATTAATAATTTAGTTAATAATATTAATATTATTTAAATTTATTGAAATAATAATTAAGTTAAGGGGTGTTATTGTTAGACTTAGGTTTAGTGGTTAATATATTTAAAATAGGTGGCAGCGGTGTAGGGGGATTAGATTAGGGGTTAATATGTTTCAAATAGGTGGCGGCGGTGTAGGGGAATCATATTAGGGGTTAATAAATTTAATATAGCTGGCGGCGGTGTAGGGGAATCATATTAGGGGTTAATAAATTTAATATAGCTGGCAGCGGTGTAGGGGGCTCAGATTAGGGTTTAATATAGTTAAAATAGGTGGCGGCGGGGTATGGGGCTCAGATTAGGGGTTAATATAGTTAATGTAGGTGGTGGCGGGGTAGGGGGCTCAAATTAGGGGGTAATACATATAATAAAGGTGGCGGCGGTGTAGGGGGATCATATTAGGGGTTACTATATTTAATATAGATGGCGGCGGTGTAGGGAGATCATATTAGGGGTTACTATATTTAATGTAGCTTGCGGCGGTGTAGGGGGATCAGATTAAGGGGTAATACATTTAATATAGCTGGCGGCGGTGTAGGCGGATCAGTTTCTAAAGTGCCGTAAGTCACTGGCAACTCCAGAAATTTGTACTTACGCTGATTTCTGGACATCGCTAGTTTGTCCGACTTACGGCACTTTAGCAACTGCCGGCACCATATATGTGATAGGTCGCTGTGCGAGGTGAAACTACGGGCAGCGCAGGTTTCTATGCTTGCTCCAAAACCTGCACCATATATCGGATCGCGCCCTAGCATATGAACCTACCAAAGTTTAGCTTTCAACAAAAAATACCAGGAGATAAAAATAAATTGGAAAGTTGTTTATAATTGCATACTCCATCTGAATCATGAAAGTTTAATTTTGTCCCTTTAAGCAAAGACAAGCCCAGTTCAATATAGCACTGCATGACATGAGAGTTTTGTTACACTTACACTTTGTGCTTTGTATTTTATATTGCTTTGCTTTAAATTTGGGCCTTTCAATATTGTTATATTTAAGCTTTGCACTTGCTCTTTTGTATTTTAGATTTAGATACAGCATTGATTTTACACTAATTATGTTTTGAAAGTTTCTGTGTTACATTAACAAATAAGGATCATGCTTTGTAAATTTCTGTGTATCTTTTACAAATTTGATTGCAGTTTGTATTTGCTGATTTGTAAAATAAGACAATACATGTGCATCAGACAAAATTTTGGTTTCGAACAAATCGTTCATTTCAAAATTTTAAACCTTATCAATTTTTGTTAGATATTTCATTAATTTTTTATGAATTTAGTTAACAGTTTGTTAACAAAATTTGTTCAAACAAATTAAATGCCATTAAAACCAATTATAAACTCCCTTCCTACACTATTTAATTCCTAAAGTGCCACAACCTTCATTGCATTAAACCGGCTATTCTATTACTGCCTAAACCGCTACAACCTCATCACAATAAATCCTCTAAAACTGCCACAATCCCAATTGCAATAAACCCCTACACTACCCTATGCTATTAACACTTAGAGGTCACAATCCCCATCACAATAAACCCCCTACACTACCCTATTCTATTAACCCCTAATCACAATCCCCATCACAATAAACCCCCTATGCAGTTCTATGCTATTAACTCCTAAACCACCACAACCCCATCACAAACCCCCCACACACTATTAACCCCTAAACTGTCACAACCCAATCGCAATAAACTACAATACATAATCCATGAACTACCACAAATGAACTACCATTGCAATATAACACCCTACACTATTAACCCCTAAACCGCCACAACCCCCATTGCAATATAAACCCCTTACATTGGGCCAGATTACGAATGGCGCTCTGTTAAGCGCAAGCAAAAAGGTGTTTATTGCGGGTGTTTGCGCACATTGGTTTAGTGCCCGTTAACAAGTTGAAAGTAAATGCAAACACATGAGTGTAATTTCGATTTACACTAGAATGATTATTGCCTCCTCAGAGCTCTGGTTAACTGTTTCACAAAACAAAAAAGTTGTACAAAACACATCAAAAATAGATTACAAAATACAGTTACACACATCATATCATAAAAAAATATTTTTAATAAAATTACACAAAAAAGTTACAATAGCTCATTCATTGCATACAAAACGTTACAAGAGCTCATTCCAATGATCCAAAGTAGATTATGTTCTAAGTATTTAGAAATAGATATTCCTAAATATATATCTGCATATATCTACAGTGTCCTCCACTAATATTGGCAAATAAGGCTGTGAAAAAAGTTCTTTATTGTTCAACCTGTTTATCTTTTGTTCAAAAAATACTAAAAAATACTCTGCTCTCATGGATATCAAACAATTGTAAACACAACACAGGTTTATAAAAAAAAAAAAAAAAAAACCTCATTATTCAAATAGGGCTTTTAATTTCAAACAACTTTCCAATTTACTTTTATCACCAATTTTGCTTTGTGCTCTTGGTATTCTTAGTTGAAGGCTAAACCTAGGAGGTTCATATGCTAATTACTTAGACCTTGAAGGCCGCCTCTAATCTAAATGCATTTTGACAGTTTTTCACCACTAGAGGGCATTAGTTCATGTGTTTCATATAGATAACATTGAGCTCATGCATGTGATTTTACAGAGGAGTGAGCACTCATTGGCTAAAATGCAAGTATGTCAAAAGAACTGAAATAAGGTGGCAGTCTGCAGAAGCTTAGATACAAGGTAATCACAGAGGTAAAACGTGTATTATTATAACTGTGTTGGTTATGCAAAACTGGGGAATGGGTAATTAAGGGATTATAAATCTTTTAAAACAGCAAAAATTCTGGTGTTGACTGTTCCTTTAAATGTATGTGTGGCACAATTATTGGCACCCCTATGAATTCATATGAGAAAAATATATTTTAAGTTTATTCCCATTAATATTTTAAATTTTTTAGCACAACTGGGTGACTAGGAACAGGAAATTGTTCAACCATGACTTCCTGATTCACAGTGAAAATAATATGCAGGTATTCGGAGACTTTAGGCTCACTCCTAGAAATATGAGAAATATTTACTAAGCTACAACAGTCAGTAACACTACATGACCCAGGGATGTTACAGTTGTGTAAATGAAGTCAAGCGCTAAAAGCACGGGTAGAATCTTTGTATGAAAAACTTATAAACCAATCTATATTAGTGAATGTGAATGAAAATAAATAAAAAATATAAAATATATCAAGTGTCAAAATTTTGACTGAGTGGATTTGTGTGTAATATATTCCTAGATGTAGCAATATACACCAGTAAGGTAAATTAATTAAGATGGCTGAAAAAATACACCTTAGGTAATGTGAATATTATATATGTTTTTACTCCTAAATTCCACAATTTTAATAAGAATTAATTAGTATGGATATCTAAAGGCTATGCCCTGGGTAATATGATATAAATGATATAGGATATACAGTTATAGTGGCTAAAAGAGTTAAAAAATCTTATGTATATACATATGTACCAAAAAACACTTAGGCCTAGATTTGGAGTTTTGTCGGTAACGACCCGCGTAGCTAACGCCGGCTTTTTTCTGGCCGCACCATAAAAATAACTCTGGTATTGAGAGTCCACATAAAGGCTGCGTTAGGCTCCAAAAAAGGAGCGTAGAGCATTTTTAACGCAGCTTCAACTCTCGATACCAGAGTTGCTTACGCAAGCGGCCAGCCTCAAAAACGTGCTCGTGCACGATTCCCCCATAGAAAACAATGGGGCTGTTTGAGCTGAAAAAAAACCTAACACCTGCCAAAAAGCTGCGTTCAGCTCCTAACGCAGCCCCATTGTTTGCTATGCGGAAACACTTCCTACGTCTGCACCTAACACTCTAACATGTACCCCGAGTCTAAACACCCCTAACCTTACACTTATTAACCCCTAATCTGCCTCCCCCGCTATCGCTGACCCTTGCATATTATTATTAACCCCTAATCTGCCGCTCCGTAAACCGCTGCTACTTACATTATCCCTATGTACCCCTAATCTGCTGCCCTAACATCGCCGACCCCTATATTATATTTATTAACCCCTAATCTGCCCCCCTCAACGTCGCCTCCACCTGCCTACACTTATTAACCCCTAATCTGCCGACCGGACCGCAACGCTATTATTATAAAGTTATTAACCCCTAATCCGCCTCACTAACCCTATAATAAATAGTATTAACCCCTAATCTGCCCTCCCTAACATCGCCGACACCTAACTTCAAACATTAACCCCTAATCTGCAGACTGGAGCTCACCGCTATTCTAATAAATGTATTAACCCCTAAAGCTAAGTCTAACCCTAACACCCCCCTAAGTTAAATATAATTTAAGTCTAACGAAATTAATTAACTCTTATTAAATAAATTATTCCTATTTAAAGCTAAATACTTACCTGTAAAATAAATCCTAATATAGCTACAATATAAATTATAATTATATTATAGCTATTTTAGGATTAATATTTATTTTACAGGTAACTTTGTATTTATTTTAACCAGGTACAATAGCTATTAAATAGTTAAGAACTATTTAATAGTTACCTAGTTAAAATAATTACAAAATTACCTGTAAAATAAATCCTAACCTAAGTTACAATTAAACCTAACACTGCACTAGCAATAAATTAATTAAATAAACTACCTACAATTACCTACAATTAACCTAACACTACACTATCAATAAATTAATTAAATACAATTACTACAAATAAATACAATTAAATAAACTTGCTAAAGTACAAAAAATAAAAAAGAACTAAGTTACAAAAAATAAAAAATATTTACAAACATAAGAAAAATATTACAACAATTTTAAACTAATTACACCTACTCTAAGCCCCCTAATAAAATAACAAAGACCCCCAAAATAAAAAAATGCCCTACCCTATTCTAAATTACTAAAGTTCAAAGCTCTTTTACCTTACCAGCCCTGAACAGAGCCCTTTGCGGGGCATGCCCCAAGAAGTTCAGCTCTTTTACCTGTAAAAAAAAAACATACAATACCCAAGCCCCCCAACATTACAACCCACCACCCACATACCCCTAATCTAACCCAAACCCCCCTTAAATAAACCTAATACTAAGCCCCTGAAGATCTTCCTACCTTGTCTTCACCTCACCGGGTTCACCGATCTGTCCAGAAGAGCTGCTCCGATGTCCTGATCCAAGCCCAAGCGGGGGGCTGAAGAGGTCCATGATCCAGCTGAAGTCTTCATCCAAGCGGGGCAGAAGAGGTCTTCCATCCGATTGAAGTCTTCATCCAAGCGGGATCTTCTATGGTCATCCATCCGGAGCGGAGCGGCAGGATCCTGAAGACCTCCGACGCGGAACATCCATCCTGGCCGACGACTGAACGACGAATGACGGTTCCTTTAAATGACGTCATCCAAGATGGCGTCCCTCGGATTCCGATTGGCTGATAGGATTCTATCAGCCAATCGGAATTAAGGTAGGAATATTCTGATTGGCTGATGGAATCAGCCAATCAGAATCAAGTTCAATCCGATTGGCTGATCCAATCAGCCAATCAGATTGAGCTCGCATTCTATTGGCTGTTCCGATCAGCCAATAGAATGTGAGCTCAATCTGATTGGCTGATTGGATCAGCCAATCGGATTTAACTTGATTCTGATTGGCTGATTCCATCAGCCAATCAGAATATTCCTACCTTAATTCCGATCAGAATTCGAGGGACGCCATCTTGGATGATGTCCCTTAAAGGAACCGTCATTCTTCAGTTGGACGTCGCCGGAAGAAGATGGGTCCGCGGTGGAGGTCTTCAGGATGGAGCCGGTCATCATCGGATGAAGATAGAAGATGCTGCTTGGATCAAGATGGTTGCCGGTCCGGATCGCCTCTTCTTCCCAGATAGGATGAAGACTTTGGAGCCTCTTCTGGACCTCTTCAGCCACCGGATGATGGATCGCCAGCCCCCGCTTGGGTTGGATGAAGATTTTGGAGCCAGGACGGATCGGTGATACCTGGTGAGGTGAAGACAAGGTAGGATGATCTTCAGGGGCTTAGTGTTAGGTTTATTTAAGGGGGGTTTGGGTTAGATTAGGGGTATGTGGGTGGTGGGTTGTAATGTTGGGTGAGGGGTATTGTATGTTTTTTTTTACAGGCAAAAGAGCTGAACTTCTTGGGGCATGCCCCGCAAAGGGCCCTGTTCAGGGCTGCTAAGGTAAAAGAGCTTTGAACTTTAGTAATTTAGAATAGGGTAGGGCATTTTTTATTTTGGGGGTCTTTGTTATTTTATTAGGGGGCTTAGAGTAGGTGTAATTAGTTTAAAATTGTTGTAATATTTTTATTTTATGTTTGTAAATATTTTTTTATTTTTTGTAACTTAGTTCTTTTTTATTTTTTGTACTTTAGTTAGTTTATTTCATTGTAGTTATTTGTAGGAATTGTATTTAATTTATTTATTGATAGTGTAGTGTTAGGTTTAATTGTAGGTAATTGTAGGTATTTTATTTAATTAATTTAATGATAGTATAGTGTTAGGTTTAATTGTAACTTAGGTTAGGATTTATTTTACAGGTAATTTTGTAATTATTTTAACTAGGTAACTATTAAATAGTTCTTAACTATTTAATAGCTATTGTACATGGTTAAAATAATTACAAAGTTGCCTGTAAAATAAATATTAATCCTAAAATAGCTATAATATAATTATAATTTATATTGTAGCTATATTAGGATTTATTTTACAGGTAAGTATTTAGCTTTAAATAGGAATAATTTATTTAATAAGAGATAATTAATTTCGTTAGATGTAAATTATATTTAATTTAGGGGGATGTTAGTGTTAGGGTTAGACTTAGCTTTAGGGGTTATTACATTTATTAGAATAGCGGTGAGCTCCAGTCGGCAGATTAGGGGTTAATGTTTGAAGTTAGGTGTCAGCGATGTTAGGGAGGGCAGATTAGGGGTTAATACTATTTATTATAGGGTTAGTGAGGCGGATTAGGGGTTAATAACTTTATTATAGTAGCGGTGCGGTCCGCTCGGCAGATTAGGGGTTAATAAGTGTAGGCAGGTGGAGGCGATGTTGAGGGGGGCAGATTAGGGGTTAATAAATATAATATAGGGGTCGGCGGTGTTAGGGGCAGCAGATTAGGGGTACATAAGTATAACGTAGGTGGCGGTCGGCAGATTAGGGGTTAAAAAAAATTAATAGAGTGTCGGCGATGTGGGGGGACCTCGGTTTAGGGGTACATAGGTAGTTTATGGGTGTTAGTGTACTTTAGAGTACAGTAGTTAAGAGCTTTATAAACCGGCGTTAGCCCAGAAAGCTCTTAACTACTGACTTTTTTCCTGCGGCTGGAGTTTTGTCGTTAGATGTCTAACGCTCACTTCAGACACGACTCTAAATACCGGAGTTAGAAAAATCCCATTGAAAAGATAGGATACGCAATTTACGTAAGGGGATCTGCGGTATGGAAAAGTCGCGGCTGAAAAGTGAGCGTTAGACCCTATTTTGAGTGACTCCAAATACCGGAGGTAGCCTAAAACCAGCGTTAGGAGCCTCTAACGCTGGTTTTCACGGCTAACGCCAAACTCCAAATCTAGGCCTTAGTTTTAGCAAAATATAATAAAATACATAAAAATACATAAAAAAAGGGACGTCTCCCTTATGACAAAAATAAAGCACTAGCAATGTTAAGTTAGCGTGTAAATTGCGCTGAAAGGGTTATCAATATAACCAAACCTCTTTCTTCTATTTGCACTATCATTTCCTCTTAGGTGATTCTTTTCACCAAAGTTTGAAGCAGCTATAGGATGGAAGATGATATATTTATGTGGAGGGATAAAACACTTAAAGAAATTACTGAAAAAGATAATTATGATACACATACTTAACACTATAATCTAAACACAATTATGGGGGAACTTGATAAAAATCTAACTAGTGATCTTAAGCAAAAAACTGAACTAAATATTCTAGAAAAATATATTAATATGAAGATAATACCGAGAGGTTTAAGATTGAAAAAGAATTGTACTTTTGAATTAAAAGAAAACTTAAGAAAAGAGTGGGATGGGGCACTTGAAAAAGCGTCACTTACTTTCTTGAATATTAAAAAAAAAATCATGTGAAGATTAGAACTAATTGAGAAAAATATCACATCACTAAAAATAAATTACTTGACAAAAAACATTCATCAGGAATACAAAACCAGACAGAGGGAAATTATGGCTAAATTAACCACTTTAAATAATGAACTACAAGAGGTCAAATGGAGGAAACTCAACAGAGATAAAGATGACTATACTGACACAGAAACAATACAATCTAGTGAAAGCCCTAATATGGAAATACATAATACAGGTGATAATACAAACTTGTTAAATACTCCAAAACACAGAGTAAAACCAAATTATAGGCCCAGATTGGGATCCAATAATAGATCAAATATTAAATATCCACCCAATAACCATTATGAGTCCAGAACATATAATAGATTTAATCAAAACAGACCTCAACATAACTACAACAGAGACAGACAATTCGAACAGAATAGAAATGTATTTTCTAATGACCACTATTACAAACAGACCCAGGAAAGATTTGAACAAATAAATTACAATAGACACAACAACTGGGTACAATCAGATAGAAGATATAATGATGAAACATATTCAGATAGGCAGAGACAATATTATGATATAACAGATAATTACTGGTAGAAACCAAGATACCATAGACCACAATATCAAAGTCATGTATATGAAAATGATAGACAAAATAGGGATTGGAGTATTAAAACATCCAATCGCTTTGAACCATTGAATGTAGACAGTCAAAAAAATGAGAATCATTTTTTAGAGATACATCACTCAACACCAGGAACCTCAAGAGACACAGAGCACAACATAGGCCCACCCCAAAGGGAAAGAAAAAGAAACAGAGAGGGAATAGAGGAGGTAGAAAGAGAAAGTGATACAAAAAGAGTGAAATAACACCTGTAAACGGGATTTTCAATATAAGTGATAAAGTACTAACCGAGAAAGAAAAAAAGGTCCTCAATTTAGGTCTCAATTTCGCACCCTCAGCAACACTTAACAAATTCAATACTCACATTAATGTGAGTCAATTTGTGAGGAAACTTACACTCAAAAGGTATTTCCTTAGAAACCCAATAGAAATTGGCTCAAACAATCAAATAACTCCATTCCAAATACCACCATATTTAAACACTCAGATTTAAAACCCAAATCAACCTTTTATCCGATAAGTGAGAAAGGAAAAAACTTAGAAATGTTTGAGAAATTAGTACAAAAAAGCAAATATAAAAAATAGATCTAACAATAACCTAACTTTTAAAGAAAGAAAGTTTCTAAAAAATCTTCAGTTAGACCATAACATAATCATCAAGCCCGCTGATAAAGGGGGAGGAGTCGTAGTTATGAACAGATCATAATACACTGAAGAAGCATATAGATTATTGGGAGACGTCAATAGTTATGAAATACTGAGCCTAGACCCCACAAAAAAGTTTTCTCTCAATTTAATGAAATTAATTGATGAGGCAAAAAATAAAAAATATTCTGAACAATAAAGAGTATGGTTTCCTATCACCAAAAATGATTAAAATTCCCATTTTCTACTACCTTCCTAAGGTTCATAAGAGTCTAACTAACCCTCCGGGGAGACCAATAATTTCTGGTATTGATTCATTGACTTCAAATCTGTCAAAATATATTGACGGATTTCTTCAAACTGATGTCAAAAAACTCCCTTCGTATCTAAAAGACACTACAGAGATACTACAGATTTAAAATGATATTAAATGGGAACATAACTATACTCTTGTAACTTGTGATGTCACATCTTTATATACGATTATAAATTGAATTAGGGATTCAATCTGTTAAGACATATCTAGAAAAAGATACCACCTTAATGAAAGAGCAGCAAGACTTCATATTGATTGGGATTAGATTTATTTTAGATCAAAATTATTTCTCGTTTGAGGGTAAATTTTACCGGCAAAAAACTGGGACTGCCATGGGTTCAAGATTTGCACCCAGCTATGATAATCTCTTTATAGGATATTGGGAGGAATCCTTTTTTCCTCAGCATAAGCTGGGTGCAAATCTTGTACTATATAAGAGGAACATAGATGATGTTATCTTTATATGGAAAAGAGAATTATCAGAACTAGAAGAGCTATGTAATGATATGAATAATAATAATATGAATATCAACTTCACATATACGTTTAGTAAACAAAAAATTATCTTTCTAGATCTAGAAATTGAAGTGATTGACAATCAAATAATTACATCCACTCACTTCAAACAAGTAGACCCAAATAACTTCATACACTACAATAGCTGCCACCTGGAAAGGTGGAAAAACAACATCCCCAAAGGGCAATATTTACGAATAAAAAGAAATTGCTCTAGGAATATAGACTATCGGTTAGATTTAGAGTTTTGTCGGTAAGGACCCGCGTAGCTAACGCTGGCTTTTTTCTGGCCGAACCTTTAAAATAACTCTGGTATTGAGAGTCCACAGAATGGCTGTGTTAGGCTCCAAAAAAGGAGCATAGAGCATATTTAACGCCACTGCAACTCTCGATACCAGAGTTGCTTACGGACGCGGCCAGCCTCAAAAACGTGCTCGTGCACGATTCCCCCATAGAAAACAATGGGGCTGTTTGAGCTGAAAAAAAACCTTACACCTGCAAAAAAGCTGCGTTCAGCTCCTAACGCAGCCACATTGTTTGCTATGGGGAAACACTTCCTACGTCTGCACCTAACACTCTAACATGTACCCCGAGTCTAAACACCCCTAACCTTACACTTATTAACCCCTAATCTGCCGCCCCCGCTATCGCTGACCCCTGCATATTATTATTAACCCCTAATCTGCCGCTCCGTAAACCGCCGCTACTTACATTATCCCTATGTACCCCTAATCTGCTGCCCCTAACACCGCCAACCCCTATATTATATTTATTAACCCCTAATATGCCGCCCCCAACGTTGCCTCCACCTGCCTACACTTATTAACCCCTAATCTGCCGACCGGACCTGAGCGCTACTATAATAAAGTTATTAACCCCTAATCCGCCTCACTAACCCTATAATAAATAGTATTAACCCCTAATCTGCCCTCCATAACATCGCCGACACCTAACTTCAATTATTAACCCCTAATCTGCCGATTGGAGCTCACCGCTATTCTAATAAATGTATTAACCCCTAAAGCTAAGTCTAACCCTAACACTAACACCCCCCTAAATTAAATATAATTTACATCTAACGAAATTAATTATCTCTTATTAAATAAATTATTCCTATTTAAAGCTAAATACTTACCTGTAAAATAAATCCTAATATAGCTACAATATAAATTATAATTATATTATAGCTATTTTATGATTAATATTTATTTTACAGGTAACTTTGTAATTATTTTAACCAGGTACAATAGCTATTAAATAGTTAATAACTATTTAATAGTTACCTAGTTAAAATAATAACAAAATTACCTGTAAAATAAATCCTAACCTAAGTTACAATTAAACCTAACACTACACTATCATTAAATTAATTAAATAAAATATCTACAATTACCTACAATTAAACCTAACACTACACTATCAATACATTAATTAAATACAATATCTACAAATAACTACAATGAAATAAACTAACTAAAGTACAAAAAATAAAAAAGAACTAAGTTACAAAAAATAAAAAAATATTTACAAACATAAGGAAAATCTTACAACAATTTTAAACTAATTACACCTACTCTAAGCCCCCTAATAAAATAACAAAGCCCCCCAAAATAAAAAATGCCCTACCCTATTCTAAATTACTACCAGCCCTGAACAGGGCCCTTTGCGGGGCATGCCCCAAATAATTCAGCTTTTTTGCCTGTAAAAAAAAACATACAATACCCCCCCCCCAACATTACAACCCACCACCCACATACCCCTAATCTAACCCAAACCCCCCTTAAATAAACCTAACACTAAGCCCTTGAAGATCATCCTACCTTATCTTCACCTCGCCTGGTATCACACCGATCCGTCCTGGCTCCAAAATCTTCATCCAACCCAAGCGGGGGCTGGCGATCCATCATCCGGCGGCTGAACAGGTCCAGAAGAGGCTCCAAAGTCTTCATCCTATCCGGGAAGAAGAGTAGATCCGGACCGGCAACTATCATCTTCCAAGCGGCATCTACTATCTTCATCCGATGAGGACCAGCTCCATCCTGAAGACCTCCACCGTGGACCCATCTTCATCCGGCGACGTCCAACTGAAGAATGACGGTTCCTTTAAGGGACGTCATCCAAGATGGCGTCCCTCGAATTCCGATTGGCTGATAGGATTCTATCAGCCAATCGGAATTAAGGTAGGAATATTCTGATTGGCTGATGGAATCAGCCAATCAGAATCAAGTTCAATCCGATTGGCTGATCCAATCAGCCAATCAGATTGAGCTTGCATTTTATTGGCTGTTCCAATCAGCCAATAGAATGCGAGCTCAATCTGATTGGCTGATAGGATCAGCCAATCGGATTGATCTTGATTCTGATTCGTTGATTCCATCAGCCAATCAGAATATTCCTACCTTAATTCCGATTGGCTGATAGAATCCTATCAGCCAATTGGAATTCGAGGGACGCCATCTTGGATGACGTCCCTTAAAGGAACCGTCATTCTTCAGTTGGACGTCGCCGGATGAAGATGGGTCCGCGGTGGAGGTCTTCAGGATGGAGCCGGTCCTCATCGGATGAAGATAGAAGATGCCGCTTGGAAGATGATGGTTGCCGGTCCGGATCTACTCTTCTTCCCGGATAGGATGAAGACTTTGGAGCCTCTTCTGGACCTCTTCAGCTGCCGGATGATGGATCGCCAGCCCCCGCTTGGGTTGGATGAAGATTTTGGAGCAAGGACGGTTCGGTGAACCTGGTATGGTGAAGACAAGGTAGGATGATCTTCAGGGGCTTAGTGTTTATTTAAGGGGGGTTTGGGTTAGATTAGGGGTATGTGGGTGGTGGGTTGTAATGTTGGGGGGGAGGTATTGTATGGGTTTTTTTACAGGCAAAAGAGCTGAATTCTTTGGGGCATGCCCCGCAAAGGGCCCTGTTCAGGGCTGGTAAGGTAAAAGAGCTTTGAACTTTAGTAATTTAGAATAGGGTAGGGCATTTTTTATTTTGGGGGGCTTTGTTATTTTATTAGGGGGCTTAGAGTAGGTGTAATTAGTTTAAAATTGTTGTAAGATTTTCCTTATGTTTGTAAATATTTTTTTATTTTTTGTAACTTAGTTCTTTTTTATTTTTTGTACTTTAGTTAGTTTATTTCATTGTAGTTATTTGTAGGTATTGTATTTAATTAATGTATTGATAGTGTAGTGTTAGGTTTAATTGTAGGTAATTGTAGGTATTTTATTTAATTTATGTATTGATAGTGTAGTGTTAGGTTTAATTGTAACTTAGGTTAGGATTTATTTTACAGGTAATTTTGTAATTATTTTAACTATTTTAGCTATTAAATAGTTCTTAACTATTTAATAGCTATTGTACCTGGTTAAAATAAATACAAAGTTACCTGTAAAATAAATATTAATCCTAAAATAGCTATAATATAATTATAATTTATATTGTAGCTATATTAGGATTTATTTTACAGGTAAGTATTTAGCTTTAAATAGGAATAATTTATTTAATAAGAGTTAATTAATTTTGTTAGATTTAAATTATATTTAAGTTAGGGGGGTGTTAGTGTTAGGGTTAGACTTAGCTTTAGGGGTTAATACATTTATTAGAATAGCGGTGAGCTCCAGTCGGCAGATTAGGGGTTAATGTTTGAAGTTAGGTGTCGGCGATGTTAGGGAGGGCAGATTAGGGGTTAATACTATTTATTATAGGGTTAGTGAGGCGGATTAGGGGTTAATAACTTTATTATGATAGCGGTGCAGTCCGCTCGGCAGATTAGGGGTTAATAAGTGTAGGCAGGTGGAGGCGACGTTGTGGGGGGCAGATTAGGGGTACATAGCTATAATGTAGGTGGCGGCTCTTTTCGGTCGGCAGATTAGGGGTTAATTATTGTAGGTAGCTGGCTGCGACGTTGTGGGGGGCAGGTTAGGGGTTAATAAATATAATATAGGGGTCGGCGGTGTTAGGGGCAGCAGATTAGGGGTACATAAGGATAACGTAGGTGGCGGTCGGCAGATTAGGGGTTAAAAAAATTAAATCGAGTGGCGGCGATGTGTGGGGGCCTCGGTTTAGGGGTACATAGGTAGTTTATGGGTGTTAGTGTACTTTAGAGCACAGTAGTTAAGAGCTTTATAAACCGGCGTTAGCCCAGAAAGCTCTTAACTACTGACTTTTTTCTGCGGCTGGAGTTTTGTTGTTAGATTTCTAACGCTCACTTCAGCCACGACTCTAAATACCGGAGTTAGAAAAATCCCATTGAAAAGATAGGATACGCAATTGACGTAAGGGGATCTGCGGTATGGAAAAGTCGCGGCTGAAAAATGAGCGTTAGACCCTTTTTTGAGTGACTCCAAATACCAGAGGTAGCCTAAAACCAGCATTAGGAGCCTCTAACGCTGGTTTTCACGGCTGCCGCCAAACTCCAAATCTAGGCCTATGAAAGACAAATATCAATTCTAGAAAATAAGTTTAAAGAAAGAGGTTACGATGAGAAAATAATGCATCAAGCAAGGGAAGAAGTTGACAAAATAGATCAAAAAAATCTGCTATCTTACACAAACAAACAAAGTGGGAATTCCAACGGAATAAACAAAGATAAAATAGAAGTGTCTTTTATCACAGATTTCAACTGTAACAATAAACTAATTAACAAAATTCTTAAAAAACATTGGCACATAGTACAAACCAACCCCATTATAGGGGACAAAGTAACACAATATCCAAAGATAATATATAGAAGAGCAAAAAATCTAAAAAGCACTTTAGCCCCAAGTGAATTAAGACCTCTTAAAACAATAAGTCAAGAGGTTAATCTAGAAGGAAAGAGAATAATGGGTTTCTTCCCATGTTTTGGTTGCCGTTCCTGCAAATGGAGCAGTAAATTAAAAGAAATAGAGGTAAACAACTTTAAATTTAAGATTGAGGACACTATCAGATGCCAAGATAAAGGAGTTATATATATAATTGAATGTTCGTGTAAAAAGTATTATATAAGGGAAACGACTAGAACCCTCCGTGAGCGGATTAGGGAACATTTATCATGTATAGACAGAGGCAACCTTGAGACACATCTCTATTCACATTTCAGAGACACCCATAATAATAACCTCAAACATTTCAGATTCTGGGGACTAGCAAAAATCAAACCAAATTGGAGAGGGGGTAATCTAGAGAAACAACTATTAAAACTAGAAGCAAAAATGATCTATAATATGGACACATTACATCCAATAGGTTTAAACTCAGATTTAGATATTTCCCCTTTTTTATAAAACACTTTTTTATAAAACATCTTTATAAAATATTTTTATAATATATTATAAACTTATTCGATAACATCCAGTGTATAATAACCTTATTAAGGCTAATTAACCCTAGCTAATAGGCAATATACATGTAAAAAACCTAGACTGACTTCAAACATACAAATTTGAGTTGCATATTCAGAATAACAGATCATATAATGGAATAAGATTATAAGGTTTTCTTATTCCAAATATTTTTAATAGTCTCTATGCTTATTCCTTTACATAAAAACATCTTTCCTTATACTTCTCTCAACCTTATTCAAGATATCCATATATATCTCTTTAATATCTATAAGAATAATACCTATACCTAAATTATACATATCCTATGTATTTTATATCTTCTATTTGTCCCAATGAATTTATATTCCAACTTATATTCCAACTTCTTTGAACATGAAATGTAGATGAATAGTTTACACCTATACAATAGTGTAATATGTATATCTCTTTCAAATATCTCCAAGATAATATACATCTAGACAATTCCACCTTTACACCAGAGAACCATTTATCTCCTGATTCCACCTTTAATTAATTAAATTGGGTAACCAATCAGAACAGTTGGTAGCATTTAAATATTTTTTCAGGTGACACAGACAAACATGTCTTGATAAAGCCTAAGGGTGAAACACGTTGACCTTGACACTGTTGTCACCTTGCATTTTAAACTTTGTACTACTTATTTGAATTGACTGTGTTTGAAAGAAACAAGAAAGAAAGAAAGAAATATGCAACAGGATTTTGTTGATCTGTTGCCATTCCAAACACTTCTGCTGTGTTTTCTAACATCTTGTTTTGCTGCAATTCAATTTCACTTTTTATTATCTAGTCGCATTGGCAACCGCCAAGTCTACAATTACTGTGAGCCACTGTGAATCTAGTCACTGCTAGTGACCGCCAAGACTGCACCTTTAAATAGGGACCTGATGCTGTGTTTTTACCTATCAGTGAATTCCCTTAGTCGCTATTAGCGACCGCCAAGTTAACCATCTATACAATATACAAAGATCCTAAGTCACTATCCGTGACCGCAAAGACCACATCTTTAACTTCCCCCTGAATTTCTCATCTTGATAAGGAAAAGGGGATCAAGAAATCAAAGATACAAGTTCTTCAAAGATATCATCTCTACTAGGTTGCAATATTGTAACATATCAGGTTAAAAAAATAAGATCCAGAATCATTTGCTACTACATAGCATAGCTCCGGTTGCTAGGACCGCATCCATGATGTAAGAGGGGTCACATGAGCATCCTTTAAAAAGCCGCCTCCCAACAACGGACCGGTAATGCAGAACCGCTACACGAGCGGTGAGGTCGGTCCTCCAAGAGCACACAGCTTTGTCTTCTTCTTATCGGACATACCTACTTATACTGTAAGGTACTATTGCTATATTGTAAATACCAGAGGTTTTGTTATATTGATAACCCTTTCAGTGCAATTTACACGCTAACTTAACATTGCTAGTGCTTTATTTTTGTCATAAGGGAGACGTCCCTTTTTTATGTATTTTTATGTCTTTTATTAAATTTTGCTAAAACTACTAAGTGTTTTTTGGTACATATGTATATACATAAGATTTTTTAACTCTTTTAGCCACTATAACTGTATATCCTATATAATTTATATCATATTACCCAGGGCATAGCCTTTAGATATCCATACTAATTAATTATTATTTAAATTGTGGAATTTAGGAGTAAAAACATATATAATATTCACATTACCTAAGGTGTATTTTTTCAGCCATCTTCATTAATTTACCTTACTGGTGTATATTGCTACATCTAGGAATATATTACACACAAATTCACTCAGTCAAAATTTTGACACTTGATATATTTTGTATTTTTTATTTTTAATTCACATTCACTAATATAGATCGGTTTATAAGTTTTTCATGCAAAGATTCTACCCGTGCTTTTAGCGCTTGACTTCATTTACACAATTTTACACATTTTTTTCTTTGAGGGGAACACACAAGTCTAGCAGGGCCTCTTTTTCCTTAGCGCATCTTCTTTTCTTCTATTTCCAGGGATGTTACAGGCCTATGCGGACAAAAGGGTGATAGGAGCGGATAACATAGGGGTTAAGTTTGCACTGACAAAACTAATTACCCAATAGAAAGTTATTTTAAAAGTTTGACACACAGACGGCTAGATTACGAGTTTTTGTTGGTAAGGCTTGCGGTGCTAACGAGCATTTTTTTCTCACAGCTCTCTTAAGACAACTCTGGTATTACAGGTTTTTCTAAACCCGGCATTAGCTGCAAAAAAGTGAGCGGAGAGCAAAATTTAGCTCCACATCTCACCTCAATACCAGCGCTGCTTAAGGTAAGCTGGCTAAACGTGCTCGTGCACGATTTCCCCATTGGAAACAATGGGGCTGAGCTGACTGAAAAAAACCTAACACCTATGGGAAAATATATCTTACGTCTACACCTAACAGCCTAATATGAACCCCGAGTCCAAACACCCCTAATATTACACTTATTAACCCCTAATCTGCCGCCCCCGACATCGTCACCACCTGGATTATATTATTAACCCCTAATCTACCGCTCCGGACACCGCCGCCACCTACATTATACTTATGAACCCCTAATCTGCTGCCCCTAACATCGCCCACACCTACATTATATTTATTAAAACCTAATCTGCCGTCCTCAACATTGTCGCCACCTGCATTATATTATTAACCCCTAATCTGCCACACCGCACACCGCCACCACCTACATTATACATTTGAACCCCAAATCTGCTGACCCCAACATCGCCGGACCCTACATTATATTTATTAACCCCTACTCTGCCGCCCCCAACGTCACCGCAACCTAACTACAATTATTAACCCCTAATCTGCCACCCCCAACGTCGCCGCCACTATAATAAAGTTATTAACCCCTAAACTTAAGTCTAACCCTAACCCTAACACCCTTCCAATTTAAATATAATTTTAAATAATCTTAATAAAATTACTACAATTAAATAAATTAATCCTATTTAAAACTAAATACTTACCTATAAAATAAACCCTAAGATAGCTACAGTATAACTAATAATTACATTTGTATCTATCTTAGGGTTTATTTTTATTTTACAGGCAAGTTTGTATTTATTTTAACTAGGTACAATAGTTATTAAATAGTTATTAACTATTTAATAACTACCTAGCTAAAATAAGTACTAATTTACCCGTAAAATAAAACCTAACCTAAGTTACAATTACACCTAACACTACACTATAATTAAATTAAATCCCTAAACTAAATACAATTAAATACAATTAAATAAAACAAAGTACAAAAAACAAACACTAAATTACAGAAAATACAAAAATAATTACAAATGTTTAAACTAATTACACCTAATCTAATCTCCCTAATAAAATAAAAAAGCCCCCCAAAATAATAAAAATCCCTACCCTATACTAAATTACAAATAGCCCTTAAAAGGGCTTTTTGCGGGGCATTGCCCCAAAGTAATCAGCTCTTTTAGCTGTAAAAAAATACAATACTCCCCCAGGGTGATCTTCAAGGGGTTAGTGTTAGGTTTTATTAAGGGGGGATTGGGTGGGTTTTAGAGTAGGGTTGGGTGTGTGGGTGGTGGCTTGTAATGCTGGGGGGATATTGTATTTTTTTTTTACAGGTGAAAGAGCTGATTACTTTGGGACAATGCCCCGCAAAAAGCCCTTTTAAGGGCTATTTGTAATTTAGTATAGGGTAGGGATTTTTATTATTTTGGGGGGCTTTTTTACTTTATTAGGGGGATTAGATTAGGTGTAATTAGTTTAAAAATTTGTAATTATTTTTTTATTTTCTGTAATTTAGTGTTTGTTTTTTGTACTTTGTTTTATTTAATTGTATTTAATTGTATTTAGTTTAGGGATTTAATTTAATTATAGTGTAGTGTTAGGTGTAATTGTAACTTAGGTTAGGTTTTATTTTACGGGTAAATTAGTACTTATTTTAGCTAGGTAGTTATTAAATAGTTAATAACTATTTAATAAATATTGTACCTAGTTAAAATAAATACAAACTTACACCTAACACTACACTATAATTAAATTAAATCCCTAAACTAAATACAATTAAATACAATAAAATAAACTAAAGTACAAAAACAAACAAACAAACACTAAATTACAGAAAATAAAAAAATAATTACACATTTTTAAACTAATTACACCTAATCTAATCCCCCTAATAAAGTAAAAAAGCCCCCCAAAATAATAAAAATCCCTACCCTATACTAAATTACAAATAGCCCTTAAAAGGGCTTTTTGCGGGGCATTGTCCCAAAGTAATCAGCTCTTTCACCTGTAAAAAAAAAAATACAATATCCCCCCAGCATTACAAGCCACCACCCACACACCCAACCCTACTCTAAAACCCACCCAATCCCCCCTTAATAAAACCTAACACTAACCCCTTGAAGATCACCCTGGGGGGGTTTTGTATTTTTTTTACAGCTAAAAGAGCTGATTACTTTGGGGCAATGCCCCGCAAAAAGCCCTTTTAAGGGCTATTTGTAATTTAGTATAGGGTAGGGATTTTTATTATTTTGGGGGGCTTTTTTATTTTATTAGGGGGATTAGATTAGGTGTAATTAGTTTAAACATTTGTAATTATTTTTGTATTTTCTGTAATTTAGTGTTTGTTTTTGTACTTTGTTTTATTTAATTGTATTTAATTGTATTTAGTTTAGGGATTTAATTTAATTATAGTGTAGTGTTAGGTGTAATTGTAACTTAGGTTAGGTTTTATTTTACGGGTAAATTAGTACTTATTTTAGCTAGGTAGTTATTAAATAGTTAATAACTATTTAATAACTATTGTACCTAGTTAAAATAAATACAAACTTGCCTGTAAAATAAAAATAAACACATACACCTAGATTTGGAGTTTGGCGTTAGCCGTGAAAACCAGCGTTAGAGGCTCCTAACGCTGGTTTTAGGCTACCGCCGGTATTTGGAGTCACTCAAAATAGGGTCTAACGCTCACTTTTCAGCCGCGACTTTTCCATACCGCAGATCCCCTTACGTAAATTGCGTATCCTATCTTTTCAATGGGATCTTTCTAACTCCGGTATTTAGAGTCGTTTCTGAAGTGAGCGTTAGACATCTAACAACAAAACTCCAGCCGCAGGAAAAAAGTCAGTAGTTAAGAGCTTTCTGGGCTAACGCCGGTTCATAAAGCTCTTAACTACTGTACTCTAAAGTACACTAACACCCATAAACTACCTATGTACCCCTAAACCGAGGCCCCCCCACATCGCCGACACTCGAATAAAAATTTTTAACCCCTAATCTGCCGACCGCCACCTACGTTATACTTATGTACCCCTAATCTGCTGCCCCTGACACCGCCGACCCCTGTATTATATTTATTAACCCCTAACCTGCCCCCCACAATGTCGCCTCCACCTACCTACACTTATTAACCCCTAATCTGCCGACCGCAAAGCGCCGCCACCTACGTTATCCTTATGTACCCCTAATCTGCTGACCCTAACACCGCCGACCCCTATATTATATTTATTAACCCCTAATCTGCCCCCCTCAACGTCGCCTCCACCTGCCTACACTTATTAACCCCTAATCTGCCGAGCGGACCTGAGCGCTACTATAATAAAGTTATTAACCCCTAATCCGCCTCACTAACCCTATAATAAATAGTTTTAACCCCTAATCTGCCCTCCCTAACATCGCCGACACCTAACTTCAATTATTAACCCCTAATCTGCCGACCGGAGCTCACCGCTATTCTAATAAATGTATTAACCCCTAAAGCTAAGTCTAACCCTAACACTAACACCCCCCTAAGTTAAATATAATTTAAATCTAACGAAATTAATTAACTCTTATTAAATAAATTATTCCTATTTAAAGCTAAATACTTACCTGTAAAATAAATCCTAATATAGCTACAATATAAATTATAATTATATTATAGCTATTTTAGGATTAATATTTATTTTACAGGTAACTTTGTATTTATTTTAACCAGGTACAATAGCTATTAAATAGTTAAGAACTATTTAATAGCTAAAATAGTTAAAATAATTACAAATTTACCTGTAAAAGAAATCCTAACCTAAGTTACAATTAAACCTAACACTAGACTATCAATAAATTAATTAAATAAACTACCTACAATTACCTACAATTAACCTAACACTACACTATCAATAAATTAATTAAATACAATTGCTACAAATAAATACAATTAAATAAACTAGCTAAAGTACAAAAAATAAAAAAGAACTAAGTTACAAAAAATAAAAAAATATTTACAAACATAAGAAAAATATTACAACAATTTTAAACTAATTACACCTACTCTAAGCCCCCTAATAAAATAACAAAGCCCCCCAAAATAAAAAAATGCCCTACCCTATTCTAAATTACTAAAGTTCAAAGCTCTTTTACCTTACCAGCCCTGAACAGGGCCCTTTGCGGGGCATGCCCCAAGAAATACAGCTCTTTTGCCTGTAAAAAAAAAACATACAATACCCAAGCCCCCCAACATTACAACCCACCACCCACATACCCCTAATCTAACCCAAACCCCCCTTAAATAAACCTAACACTAAGCCCCTGAAGATCATCCTACCTTGTCTTCACCTCACCGGGTATCACACCGATCCGTCCAGAAGAGCTCCTCCGATGTCCTGATCCAAGCCCAAGCGGGGGGCTGAAGAGGTCCATGATCCGGCTGAAGTCTTCATCCAAGCGGGGCAGAAGAGGTCTTCCATCCGATTGAAGTCTTCATCCAAGCGGCATCCATCCGGAGCGAAGCGGCAGCATCCTGAAGACCTCCACCGCAGAACATCCATCCTGGCCGACGACTGAACGACGAATGACGGTTCCTTTAAATTACGTCATCCAAGATGGCGTCCCTCGAATTCCGATTGGCTGATAGGATTCTATCAACCAATCGGAATTAAGGTAGGAATATTCTGATTGGCTGATGGAATCAGCCAATCAGAATCAAGTTCAATCAGATTGGCTGATCCAATCAGCCAATCAGATTGAGCTCGCATTCTATTGGCTGTTCCGATCAGCCAATAGAATGCAAGCTCAATCTGATTGGCTGATTGGATCAGCCAATCGGATTGAACTTGATTCTGATTGGCTGATTCCATCAGCCAATCAGAATATTCCTACCTTAATTCCGATTGGCTGATAGAATCCTATCAGCCAATCGGAATTCGAGGGACACCATCTTGGATGACGTCATTTAAAGGAACCGTCATTCGTCGTTCAGTCGTCGGCCAGGATGGATGTTCCGCGGTGGAGGTCTTCAGGATGCTGCCGCTTCGCTCCGGATGGATGCCGCTTGGATGAAGACTTCAATCGGATGGAAGACCTCTTCTGCCCCGCTTGGATGAAGACTTCAGCCGGATCATGGACCTCTTCAGCCCCCCGCTTGGGCTTGGATCAGGACATCGGAGGAGCTCTTCTGGACGGATCGGTGTGATACCCCGTGAGGTGAAGACAAGGTAGGAAGATCTTCAGGGGCTTAGTGTTAGGTTTATTTAAGGGGGGTTTGGGTTAGATTAGGGGTATGTGGGTGGTGGGTTGTAATGTTGGGGGGCTTGGGTATTGTATGTTTTTTTTTTACAGGCAAAAGAGCTGTATTTCTTGGGGCATGCCCCGCAAAGGGCCCTGTTCAGGGCTGGTAAGGTAAAAGAGCTTTGAACTTTAGTAATTTAGAATAGGGTAGGGCATTTTTTTATTTTGGGGGGCTTTGTTATTTTATTAGGGGGCTTAGAGTAAGTGTAATTAGTTTAAAATTGTTGTAATATTTTTCTTATGTTTGTAAATATTTTTTTATTTTTTGTAACTTAGTTCTTTTTTATTTTTTGTACTTTAGCTAGTTTATTTAATTGTATTTATTTGTAGCAATTGTATTTAATTAATTTATTGATAGTGTAGTGTTAGGTTAATTGTAGGTAATTGTAGGTAGTTTATTTAATTAATTTATTGATAGTCTAGTATTAGGTTTAATTGTAACTTAGGTTAGTATTTATTTTACAGGTAATTTTGTAATTATTTTAACTATTTTAGCTATTAAATAGTTATTAACTATTTAATAGCTATTGTACCTGGTTACAATAAATACAAAGTTACCTGTAAAATAAATATTAATCCTAAAATAGCTATAATATAATTATAATTTATATTGTAGCTATTAGGATTTATTTTACAGGTAAGTATTTAGCTTTAAATAGGAATAATTTATTTAATAAGAGTTAATTAATTTCGTTAGATTTAAATTATATTTAACTTAGGGGGGTGTTAGTGTTAGGGTTAGACTTAGCTTTAGGGGTTAATACATTTATTAGAGTAGCGGTGAGCTCCAGTCGGCAGATTAGGGGTTAATAATTGAAGTTAGGTGTCGGCGATGTTAGGGAGGGCAGATTAGGGGTTAATACTATTTATTATAGGGTTAGTGAGGCGGATTAGGGGTTAATAACTTTATTATAGTAGCGCTCAGGTCCGCTCGGCAGATTAGGGGTTAATAAGTGTAGGCAGGTGGAGGCGACGTTGAGGGGGGCAGATTAGGGGTTAATAAATATAATATAGGGGTCGGCGGTGTTAGGGGCAGCAGATTAGGGGTACATAGGGATAATGTAAGTAGCGGCGGTTTATGGAGCGGCAGATTAGGGGTTAAAAATAAAATGCAGGTGTCAGCGATAGCGGGGGCGGCAGATTAGGGGTTAATAAGTGTAAGGTTAGGGGTGTTTAGACTCGGGGTACATGTTAGGGTGTTAGGTGCAGACGTAGGAAGTGTTTCCCCATAGCAAACAATGGGGCTGCGTTAAGAGCTGAACGCGGCTTTTTTGCAGGTGTTAGGTTTTTTTTCAGCTCAAACAGCCCCATTGTTTCCTATGGGGGAATCGTGCACGAGCACGTTTTTGAGGCTGGCCGCTTAAGTAAGCAACTCTGGTATTGAGAGTTGAATCTGCGTTAAAAATGCTCTACGCTCCTTTTTTGGAGCCTAACGCAGCCTTTATGTGGACTCTCAATACCAGAGTTATTTTTATGGTGCGGCCAGAAAAAAGCCGGCGTTAGTTTTTCTGGTCGTTACCGACAAAACTCCAAATCTAGCCGTAAGATAGCTACAATGTAACTATTAGTTATATTGTAGCTAGTTTAGGGTTTATTTTATAGGTAAGTATTTAGTTTTAAATAGGAATAATTTATTTAATTGTAGTAATTTTATTTTGTTTTTTTTTAAATAATATTTAAGTTAGGGGGGTTAGGTTTAGGGTTAGACTTAGGTTTAGGGGTTAATACATTTAATATAGTGTCGGCGATGTTGGGGGTGGCAGATTAGGGGTTAATAAATGTAGGTAGGTGTCATCAAAGTTAGGGATGGCAGATTAGGGGTTAATAAAATTTAACTAGTGTTTGCGAGGCGGGATTGCGGCGGTTTAAGGGTTAATATATTTATTACAGTGGCGGTGATGTCCGGTCGGCAGACTAGGGGTTAAAAACTTTATTTAAGTGTTTGCGATGTGGGGGGGGCCTCGGTTTAGGGGTTAATAGGTAGTTTATGGGTGTTAGTGTACTTTTTAGCATTTTAGTTAAGTGTTGTATGCTATGATGTTAGCCCATAAAACTCTTAACTACTGACTTTTAAATGCGTTAGGAGTCTTGACAGGAGAGGGTGTACCGCTCACTTTTTCCAAGACTCGTAATACCGGCATAGGCAAATCCCATTGAAAAGATAGGATACGCAATTGACATAAGTGGATTTGCGGTATGTTCTAGTCGCGAAAAAAAAGTGAGCGGTACACCTGCACCTGCCAGACTCGTAATACCAGCGGGCATTAAAAAGCAGCGTTGGGACCTCTCTTTTTAAGGCTAACGCAAGACTCGTAATCTAGGCGAGAGTGTTTTAACAGATGGCTAGACGTACGGTGAAAGCCAAAACACGTCAGCCTGTTTCATTAGCTGTACTCACAATACTGTTTTTTACCCCCAAGGATTATGGATATGTCCTTTTTTTATTGTGTTTTCGAATAAAGGTAAAATTTTACACTCCTACATATGGTGCTCCTTGGATATTTGTGAATATAAATATGAGGTAACACATAGGCCAAATTCTCTTAGTCATTCACATATTCTACTATGTGAAGAAGAGTGGAATGTGAAATATTCATATTTTCATGTAGTGTTAGCGCACTTGAGAATATGTGATCGGGTTTACGCACAAGTAGGGTGTTTTTTCAACTTTTTTGCTCTATTGACTTCTTTAATACGTTAACTTGATCTTGATACTTGAAGTTCGGGTTAGTGCACAAGCAAAAACTTTTTACGTTCAACTTGTAATACAAGTGCTACCCAGCAAAAACCTTACTTCTAGCAGAGTTTTTTAAATGTAAAAAGCTTGAAATTCAGGAAAAAAGCCCAGGGCTAGATAATGAGTGGCACGCATCGGAAGTAGTGCTCATATTACAAGTTTAAAGTAAACTTGTTCGCTATAATGTAATTGAATTTAATGCATATTGGGTTATCGCTAGTGATGTCGCAAACTTAAAATTTTCCATTCGCAAACGGCGAACGCGAGCTTTCGCAAATGTTAGCGAACGGGCGAACTGGGCGAACCGCCTTTGACTTCAATAGGCAGGCGAATTTTAAAACCCACAGGGACTCTTTCTGGCCACAATAGTGAAGGAAAAGTTGTTTAAAGGGTACTAACACCTGGACTGTGGCATGCCGGAGGGGGATCCATGGCAAAACTCCAACGGGAAATTACATAGTTGATGCAGAGTATGATTTTAATCCATAAAGGGCATAAATCACCTAACATTCCTAAAATATTTGGAATAACGTGCTTTAAAACATCAGGTATGATGTTGTATCTATCAGGTAGTGTAAGGGTTACACCCGCTTCACAGTGACAGACCAATCTCCCCGTTTAACGCACCGCAAACAGTCCATTTGCACAACCGCAAACTCCCCATTTGCACAAGGTTGGATACCAAGCTAGCCATGTCCCGTTCCTTGTCCTCACTAATGTCATTGAAGGTCTCTTCCTCCACCCAGCCACATACAACACCAAGGGTCCCCGAAAGGTGACAACAAGCCCCCTGGGATGCCTGCTGTGTTTGGTCTTCCACCTCCTCAAAGCCACCTTCCTCCTCTGACTCCTCTTCTTCAGACTCCTCTCTCTGCGTTGCCTCTCTCTGCGTTATTATAAGGTGTGTTAAGTAGTACTATTCCTATCAGTTTAATCCCTGTTACGTCAGTATATGGCATGGATTTTAGGAACCAGGAGATGGAAAAAGATGCTTGGTCGGTCCTCCTACTTCAAATTTGGGGCACTGCACGTGCAATCATGGCCGGACTTTTAGCCGATGGACATTTGGCAGACAGACATTTGGCCGACGGACATTTGGCCGATGGACATTTGGCCGAAACACAGGTGGCTGTCAGATAACAGTCCAGCCATGAGATAGATAGATTTGATAGATAGATAGATACATAGATTAGATAGATAGATCAATAGATGCAATAGATACATTTGATAGATACGATAGATAGATAGATAGATAGATAGATATAGATAGATTTGATTTATAAATAGATAGATTTGATAGATAGATAATTTCCCAGACAGAGAATTACAAGACGTGCGGTCTGGGACCCATGGTAAAGTGGGCACAGTATACGCTGTGAGCCTGACACAAAAAAGCAGACTGATGTTTCACAGTCCAAAAAGTTTTTATTTTTTTAAATTTACACTACTGTTACACCAGATATGAGTGGTGGCACTGGGCAAGTGGGCACAGTATACACTGTGAGCCTGGCACACACGCAGGCAGGCAGGCAACTGCAATTAGATTACACAAGCAGACTGATGTTTCACAGTCAAAATAGTTTTTTATTTTTAAATTTACACTACTGTTACACCAGATATGAGTGGTGGCACTGGGCAATTGGGCCTGGCACACACGCTGGCAGGCAGGCAACTGCAATTAAATTACACAAGCAGACTGATGTTTCACAGTCAAAAACGTTTTATATTTTTAAATTTACACTACTGTTACACCAGATATGAGTGGTGGCACTGGGCAAGTGGGCACAGTATACGCTGTGAGCCTGGCACACACGCTGGCAGGCAGGCAACTGCAATTAGATTACACTAGCAGACTGATGTTTCACAGTCAAAAAAGTTTTTTCTTTTAATTTACACTATTGTTACACCAGATATGAGTGGTGGCACTGGGCAAGTGGGCCTGGCACACACGCTGGCAGGCAGGCAACTGCAATTAGATTACACAAGCAGACTGATGTTTCACAGTCAAAAACATTTTTTTTTTTTAAATTTACACTACTGTTACACCAGATATGAGTGGTGGCACTGTGCAAGTGGGCCTGGCACACACACTGGCAGGCAGGCAACTGCAATTAGATTACACTAGCAGACTGATGTTTCACAGTCAAAAAAGTTTTTTTTTTCAATTTACACTACTGTTACACCAGATATGAGTGGTGGCACTGGGCAAGTGGCTTGGCATGCAGGCAACTGCAATTAGATTACACAGGGGAAAAAAACAGACTGATGTTCTAGCCCTAAAAAGGGCTTTTTGGGGTGCTGTCCTTACAGCAGAGATCAGATGAGTCCTTCAGGACTGTAGTGGACACTGAATACACTAGCCTAGCTATCAATTTCCCTATTAAATCAGCAGCAGCTACACTGTCCCTCCTCTCACTAAGAATGCAGCTTCCGAATGAATCTAAAATGGCTGCTGTCCAGGAGCTGGGAGGGTCTGGGAGGGAGGGTCTGCTGCTGATTGGCTGGAATGTGTCTGCAGACTGTGAGATACAGGGTCAAAGTTTACTCAATGATGACGAATAGGGGGCGGATCGAACATCGTATATGTTCGCCCGCCGTTGCAAACACGAACAAGCTATGTTTGCCGGGAACTATTCGCCGGCGAACAATTCGCGACATCACTAGTTATCGCAACCCCAGAGCTCTTAACTGTTACGCTCGTATAAAAAGCGTCACAAAAAATCATCAAAAATACATTTAAAAGTATAGTTACAATCATAAAAATACTGTCTGATAAAAATTATTTAAAAAAAATTGGATGTAAAAATTATAAGGGTTCAAAGATATGAGGTTTCAGGTACTAAAAAAAAAAAACCTGCAAAGGGCTTTAACATAGAGATACATACATATACATGTCTAAAGATATATATGTATGTATATATATATATATTTATGTATAGATGCGTGCACATATGTATTTATTAGACATGTGCGGTTCGTTTCGGATTTATTCGGAAATTCGGAAAATTCGGTAAATTTGGAGATTCGGATCGATTCAGATTTCCGAATTAAAATACTTCCGAATCTACTGAATGAATCCGAAATAGCTGCCGTATTACCGAATAAATCCGAATTAGCTCTGTAAAATTCGGCATTTCCCCATAGGAAACAATGGGAGTTTTGGCTGAAAAAAAAACTAACACCGCAGCTCGATTGTTTCCTATGGGGAAACACTAAGTCTGCACCTAACACCCTAACATGTACCCCGAGTCTCTAAACACCCCTAATCTGACACTTATTAACCCCTAATCTGCCGCCCCCGCTATCTCTGACACCTGCATTATTTTATTAACCCCTAATCTGCCGACCGAATATCGCCGCCGCCTACATTATAGCTATTAACCCCTAATCTGCTGTCCCTAACACCGCCGACCCCTACATTATAGTTATTAACCCCTAATCTGCCCCCCCAACGTCGCCGCAATCTAACTACAAGTATTAACCCCTAATCTGATGACCCGATATCGCCGCCGCCTACATTATAGCTATTAACCCCTAATCTGCTGTCCCTAACACCGCCGACCCCTACATTATAGTTATTAACCCCTAATCTGCCCCCCCCAACGTCGCCGCAATCTAACTACAAGTATTAACCCCTAATCTGCCGACCCGATATCGCCGCCGCCTACATTATAGCTATTAACCCCTAATCTGCTGTCCCTAACACCGCCGACCCCTACATTATAGTTATTAACCCCTAATCTGCCCCCCCAACGTCGCCGCAATCTAACTACAAGTATTAACCCCTAATCTGCCGACCCGATATCGCCGCCTCCTACATTATAGCTATTAACCCCTAATCTGCTGTCCCTAACACCGCCGACCCCTACATTATAGTTATTAACCCCTAATCTGCCCCCCCCAACGTCGCTGCAATCTAACTACAAGTATTAACCCCTAATCTGCCGTCCGCAAATCGCCGCCACTATAATAAATGTATTAACCCCTAAATCGCCGCACTCCCGCCTCGCAAACACTATAATACATTTTATTAACCCCTAATCTGCCCTCCCTAACATCTCCTGCCCACAACGTTGCCGCTACTATAATAAGGTTATTAACCCCTAAACCTAAGTCTAACCCTAACACTAACACCCCCTAACTTAAATATAATTTAAATAAAACGAAATAAATTTACTATAGTTAAATAAATGAATCCTATTTAAAACTAAATACTTACCTGTAAAATAAACCTTAATATAGCTACAATATAATTAATAGTTACATTGTAGCTATTTTAGCATTTATATTTATTTTACAGGTAACTTTGTATTTATTTTAACTAGGTACAATAGCTATTAAATAGTTAATAACTATTTAATAACTACCTAGCTAAAATAAATACAAATTTACCTGTAAAATAAATCCTAACCTAAGTTACAATTACACCTAACACTACACTATAATTAAATAAATGAATCCTATTTAAAACTAAATACTTACCTGTAAAATAAACCCTAATATAGCTGCAATATAACTAATAGTTACATTGTAGCTATTTTAGCATTTATATTTATTTTACAGGCAACTTTGTATTTATTTTAACTAGGTACAATAGCTATTAAATAGTTATTGACTAATTAATAGCTACCTAGTTAAAATAATTACAAAATTACCTGTAAAATAAATCCTAACCTAAGTTACAATTAAACCTAACACTACACTATCATTAAATAAATTAACTACAAGTACCTACAATTATCTACAATTAAATAAACTAAAGTACAAAAAAAAACACTAAATTACAAAAAATAAAAAAATATTACAAGAATTTTAAACTAATTACACCTAATCTAAGCCCCCTAATAAAATAACAAAGCCCCCCAAAATAAAAAAAAATGCCCTACCCTATACTAAATTACAAAAGTTAACAGCTCTATTACCTTACCAACCCTTAAAAGGGCCTTTTGCGGGGCATGCCCCAAAGAAAACAGCTCTTTTGCCTGTAAAAAAAAACACAATACCCCCCCCACATTACAACCCACCACCCACATACCCCTACTCTAACCCAAACCCCCCTTAAATAAACCTAACACTACCCCCCTGAAGATCTCCCTACCTTGAGTCATGTTCACCCAGCCGGGCCGAAGTCTTCATCCGATGGGGCAGAAGAGTACATCCAGACCGGCAGAAGTCTTCATCCAAGCGGGGCAAGAAGAGGTCTTCCATCCATCATACAAGTACCAAAATACAAACAAACACTAAATTACCAAAAATAATAAAATATTACAATAATTTTAAACTAATTACACCTAATCTAAGCCCCCTACTAGCTATTAATATAGCTACAATATAACTAATAGTTACATTGTAGCTATTTTAGCATTTATATTTATTTTACAGGCAACTTTGTATTTATTTTAACTAGGTACAATAACTATTAAATAGTTATTGACTAATTAATAGCTACCTAGTTAAACTAATTACAAAATTACCTGTAAAATAAATCCTAACCTAAGTTACAATTAAACCTAACACTACACTATCATTAAATAAATTAACTACAAGTACCTACAATTAAATACAATTAACCCCTTAACGACCGAGGACGTGCAGGGTACGTCCTCAGAAAAAAGGCAGTTAACGCCTGAGGACGTACCCTGCACGTCCTCGGTGTGGAAAGCAGCTGGAAGCGATCCTGCTCGCTTCCAGCTGCTTTCCGGTTATTGCAGTGATGCCTCGATATGGAGGCATCCTGCAATAACCTTTCACGGCCATCCGATGCAGAGAGAGCCACTCTGTGGCCCTCTCTGCACCGGACATCGATGGCCGGTATCGTTGGTGGGTGGGAGCCGGTGTGGGAGGTGGGTGGCGGCCATCGATGGCCCTGGTCATGTGGAGGGGGGCGGGATCGTGGGCGGGTAAGCCCGGGGGCGCGCGCGGGCACGCGCACATGCACGAGGGGGCGGGGGCGGGAGTGTGCACGGAGAGGGAGCGGGTGGGAACCGCTACACTACGGAAAAAATGTGTCAAAAGTGGGACAAAATTTAAATAAATAAAAAAGCCCTTAGGTGTGATGTAGGTGGGGGGGGGGGTGATTGAGCTACACTACAGAAAACATTTTTAAACAAAAATAAACATTTGATTGTCCAAAATGGGTACTGGCAGAAAGCTGCCAGTACCCAAGATGGCCCCCAATAAGGCTGAGAGGGAGGCTTAGAGAGCTGTTTTGGGGGGGATCAGGGAGGTTGGGGGTTAAGGGGGGATCCTAAACACAGCATATGTAAATATGCTTTTTTTTTTTCTTAAAAAAAACAAAAACTTTTATTTTAGTACTGGCAGACTTTCTGCCAGTACTTAAGATGGCGGGGACAATTGTGGGGTGGGGGAGAGAAGGGAGCTGTTTGGGAGGGATCAGGGGGTGGGATGTGTCAGGTGGGAGGCTGATCTCTACACTAAAGCTAAAATTAACCCTGCAAGCTCCCTACAAACTACCTAATTAACCCCTTCACTGCTAGCCATAATACACGTGTGATGCGCAGCAGCATTTAGCGACTTTCTAATTACCATAAAGCAACGCCAAAGTCATATATGTCTGCTATTTCTGAACAAAGGGCATCCCAGAGAAGCATTTAGAACCATTTGTGCCATAATTGCACAAGCTGTTTGTAAATAATTTCAGTGAGAAACCTAAAATTGTGAAAAAATTAACGTTTTTTTTTACTTTGATCGCATTTGGTGGTGAAATGGTGGCATGAAATATACCAAAATGGGCCTAGATCAATACTTGGGGTTGTCTACTACACTACACTAAAGCTAAAATTAACCCTAGAAGCTCCCTACATGCTCCCTAATTAACCCCTTCAATGCTGGGCATAATACACGTATTGTGCGCAGTGGCATTTAGCAGCCTTCTAATTACCAAAAAGCAAAGCCAAAGCCATATATGTCTGCTATTTCTGAACAAAGGGGATCCCAGAGAAGCATTTACAACCATTTATTCTATAATTGCATAAGTTGTTTGTAAATAATTTCAGTGAGAAACCTAAAGTTTGTGAAAAAATTTGTGAAAAAGTGAACAATTTTTTTTATTTGATCGCATTTGGCGGTGAAATAGTGGCATGAAATATACGAAAATGGGCCTAGATCAATACTTTGGGATGTCTTCTAAAAAAATATATATACATGTCAATAGATATTCAGGGATTCCTGAAAGATATTAGTGTCCCAATGTAACTAGCGCTAATTTTGAAAAAAAGTGGTTTGGAAATAGCAAAGTGCTACTTGTATTTATGGCCCTATAACTTGCAAAAAAAGCAAAGAACATGTAAACATTGGGTATTTCTAAACTCAGGACAAAATTTAGAAACTATTTAGCATGGGTGTTTATTGGTGGTTGTAGATGTGTAACAGATTTTGGGGGTCAAAGTTAGAAAAAGTGTGTTTTTTTTCCATTTTTCCTTCATATTTTATAATGTTTTTTATAGTAAATTATAAGATATGATGAAAATAATGGTATCTTTTGAAAGTCCATTTAATGGCGAGAAAAACGGTATATAATATGTGTGGTTACAGTAAATGAGTAAGAGGAAAATTACAGCTAAACACAAACACTGCAAAAATGTAAAAATAGCCTTGGTCCCAAACGGACAGAAAATGGAAAAGTGCTGCGGTCATTAAGGGGTTAAATAAACTAAACTAAAGTACAAAAAAAACCCCACTAAATTACAAAAAATAAAAAAATATTACAAGAATTTTAAACTAATTACACCTAATCTAAGCCCCCTAATAAAATAACAAAGCCCCCCAAAATAAAAAATGACCTACCCTATACTAAATTACAAAAGTTAACAGCTCTATTACCTTGTAATGTGGGGGGGGTATTGTGTTTTTTTTTACAGGCAAAAAAACTGTTTTCTTTGGGGCATGCCCCCCCAAAAGGCCCTTTTAAGGGCTGGTAAGGTAATAGAGCTGTTAACTTTTGTAATTTAGTATAGGGTAGGGCATTTTTTTATTTTGGGGGGCTTTGTTATTTTATTAGGGGCCTTAGATTAGGTGTAATTAGTTTAAAATTCTTGTAATTTTTTTTATTTTTTGTAATTTAGTGTTTGTTTTTTTGTACTTTAGTTTAGTTTATTTCATTGTATTTAATTGTAGCTACTTGTAGTTAATTTATTTAATATATTTCATGATAGTGTAGTGTTAGGTTTAATTGTAACTTAGGTTAGGATTTATTTTACAGGTAATTTTGTAATTATTTTAACTAGGTAGCTATTAAACAGTACATATCTATTTAATAGCTATTTTACCTAGTTAAAATAAATACAAAGTTGCCTGTAAAATAAATATAAATCCTAAAATAGCTACAATGTAACTATTAGTTATATTGTAGCTATATTAGGGTTTATTTTACAGGTAAGTATTTAGTTTTAAATAGGATTCATTTATTTAATTAATTTAATGATAGTGTAGTGTTAGGTGTAATTGTAACTTAGGTTAGGATTTATTTTACAGGTAAATTTGTATTTATTTTAGCTAGGTAGTTATTAAATAGTTATTAACTATTTAATAACTATTGTACCTAGTTAAAATAAATACAAAGTTGCCTGTAAAATAAATATAAATCCTAAAATAGCTACAAAATGTAACTATTAGTTGTAGCTATATTAATAGCTAGTAGGGGGCTTAGATTAGGTGTAATTAGTTTAAAATTATTGTAATATTTTATTATTTTTGGTAATTTAGTGTTTGTTTTTTTGTACTTTAGTTTGGTTTATTTCATTGTATTTAATTGTAGGTACTTGTAGTTAATTTATTTAATTTATTTCATGATAGTGTAGTGTTAGGTTTAATTGTAACTTAGGTTAGGATTTATTTTACAGGTAATTTTGTAATTATTTTAACTAGGTAGCTATTAAACAGTAAATATCTATTTAATAGCTATTTTACCTAGTTAAAATAAATACAAAGTTGCCTGTAAAATAAATATAAATGCTAAAATAGCTACAATGTAACTATTAGTTATATTGTAGCTATATTAGGGTTTATTTTACAGGTAAGTATTTAGTTTTAAATAGGATTCATTTATTTAATTAATGTAATGATAGTGTAGTGTTAGGTGTAATTGTAACTTAGGTTAGGATTTATTTTACAGGTAAATTTGTATTTATTTTAGCTGGGTAGTTATTAAATAGTTATTAAATATTTAATAACTATTGTACCTAGTTAAAATAAATACAAAGTTGCCTGTAAAATAAATATAAATCCTAAAATAGCTACAATGTAACTATTAGTTATATTGTAGCTATATTAATAGCTAGTAGGGGGCTTAGATTAGGTGTAATTAGTTTAAAATTATTGTAATATTTTATTATTTTTGGTAATTTAGTGTTTGTTTGTTTTTTGGTACTTTTCTGATGGATGGAAGACCTCTTCTTGCCCCGCTTGGATGAAGACTTCTGCCGGTCTGGATGTCCTCTTCTGCCCCATCGGATGAAGACTTCGGCCCGGCTGGGTGAACATGACTCAAGGTAGGGAGATCTTCAGGGGGGTAGTGTTAGGTTTATTTAAGGGGGGTTTGGGTTAGAGTAGGGGTATGTGGGTGGTGGGTTGTAATGTGGGGGGGGTATTGTGTTTTTTTTTTTACAGGCAAAAGAGCTGTTTTCTTTGGGGCATGCCCCCGCAAAAGGCCCTTTTAAGGGCTGGTAAGGTAATAGAGCTGTTAACTTTTGTAATTTAGTATAGGGTAGGTCATTTTTTTATTTTGGGGGGCTTTGTTATTTTATTAGGGGGCTTAGATTCGGTGTAATTAGTTTAAAATTCTTGTAATATTTTTTTATTTTTTGTAATTTAGTGGGGGGGTTTTTGTACTTTAGTTTAGTTTATTTAATTGTATTTAATTGTAGGTACTTGTAGTTAATTTATTTAATGATAGTGTAGTGTTAGGTTTAATTGTAACTTAGGTTAGGATTTATTTTACAGGTAATTTTGTAATTATTTTAACTAGGTAGCTATTAAATAGTCAATATCTATTTAATAGCTATTGAACCTAGTTAAAATAAATACAAAGTTGCCTGTAAAATAAATATAAATGCTAAAATAGCTACAATGTAACTATTAGTTATATTGTAGCTATATTAGGGTTTATTTTACAGGTAAGTATTTAGTTTTAAATAGGATTCATTTATTTAATTAATGTAATGATAGTGTAGTGTTAGGTGTAATTGTAACTTAGGTTAGGATTTATTTTACAGGTAAATTTGTATTTATTTTAGCTGGGTAGTTATTAAATAGTTATTAAATATTTAATAACTATTGTACCTAGTTAAAATAAATACAAAGTTGCCTGTAAAATAAATATAAATCCTAAAATAGCTACAATGTAACTATTAGTTATATTGTAGCTATATTAATAGCTAGTAGGGGGCTTAGATTAGGTGTAATTAGTTTAAAATTATTGTAATATTTTATTATTTTTGGTAATTTAGTGTTTGTTTGTTTGTTTTTTGGTACTTTTCTGATGGATGGAAGACCTCTTCTTGCCCCGCTTGGATGAAGACTTCTGCCGGTCTGGATGTCCTCTTCTGCCCCATCGGATGAAGACTTCGGCCCGGCTGGGTGAACATGACTCAAGGTAGGGAGATCTTCAGGGGGGTAGTGTTAGGTTTATTTAAGGGGGGTTTGGGTTAGAGTAGGGGTATGTGGGTGGTGTTTTGTAATGTGGGGGGGGTATTGTGTGTTTTTTTTACAGGCAAAAGAGCTGTTTTCTTTGGGGCATGCCCCCGCAAAAGGCCCTTTTAAGGGCTGGTAAGGTAATAGAGCTGTTAACTTTTGTAATTTAGTATAGGGTAGGTCATTTTTTTATTTTGGGGGGCTTTGTTATTTTATTAGGGGGCTTAGATTCAGTGTAATTAGTTTAAAATTCTTGTAATATTTTTTTATTTTTTGTAATTTAGTGGGGGGGTTTTTGTACTTTAGTTTAGTTTATTTAATTGTATTTAATTGTAGGTACTTGTAGTTAATTTATTTAATGATAGTGTAGTGTTAGGTTTAATTGTAACTTAGGTTAGGATTTATTTTACAGGTAATTTTGTAATTATTTTAACTAGGTAGCTATTAAATAGTCAATATCTATTTAATAGCTATTGAACCTAGTTAAAATAAATACAAAGTTGCCTGTAAAATAAATATAAATGCTAAAATAGCTACAATGTAACTATTAGTTATATTGCAGCTATATTAGGGTTTATTTTACAGGTAAGTCTTTAGTTTTATATAGGATTCATTTATTTAATTAATTTAATGATAGTGTAGTGTTAGGTGTAATTGTAACTTAGGTTATGATTTATTTTACAGGTAAATTTGTATTTATTTTAGCTAGGTAGTTATTAAATAGTTATTAACTATTTAATAACTATTGTACCTAGTTAAAATAAATACAAAGTTGCCTGTAAAATAAATATAAATCCTAAAATAGCTACAATGTAACTATTAGTTATATTGTAGCTATATTAATAGCTAGTAGGGGGCTTAGATTAGGTGTAATTAGTTTAAAATTATTGTAATATTTTATTATTTTTGGTAATTTAGTGTTTGTTTGTATTTTGGTACTTGTATGATGGATGGAAGACCTCTTCTTGCCCCGCTTGGATGAAGACTTCTGCCGGTCTGGATGTACTCTTCTGCCCCATCGGATGAAGACTTCGGCCCGGCTGGGTGAACATGACTCAAGGTAGGGAGATCTTCAGGGGGGTAGTGTTAGGTTTATTTAAGGGGGGTTTGGGTTAGAGTAGGGGTATGTGGGTGGTGGGTTGTAATGTGGGGGGGGGGGGGATTGTGTTTTTTTTTTACAGGCAAAAGAGCTGTTTTCTTTGGGGCATGCCCCGCAAAAGGCCTTTTTAAGGGTTGGTAAGGTAATAGAGCTGTTAACTTTTGTAATTTAGTATAGGGTAGGGCATTTTTTTTTATTTTGGGGGGCTTTGTTATTTTATTAGGGGGCTTAGATTAGGTGTAATTAGTTTAAAATTCTTGTAATATTTTTTATTTTTTGTAATTTAGTGTTTGTTTTTTTTGTAATTTAGTGGGGGGCTTTTTGTACTTTAGTTTATTTAATTGTAGATAATTGTAGGTACTTGTAGTTAATTTATTTAATGATAGTGTAGTGTTAGGTTTAATTGTAACTTAGGTTAGGATTTATTTTACAGGTAATTTTGTAATTATTTTAACTAGGTAGCTATTAATTAGTCAATAACTATTTAATAGCTATTGTACCTGGTTAAAATAAATACAAAGTTGCCTGTAAAATAAATATAAATGCTAAAATAGCTACAATGTAACTATTAGTTATATTGCAGCTATATTAGGGTTTATTTTACAAGTAAGTATTTAGTTTTAAATAGGATTTATTTATTTAATTATAGTGTAGTGTTAGGTGTAATTGTAACTTAGGTTAGGATTTATTTTACAGGTAAATTTGTATTTATTTTAGCTAGGTAGTTATTAAATAGTTATTAACTATTTAATAACTCTTGTACCTAGTTAAAATAAATACAAAGTTGCCTGTAAAATAAATATAAATGCTAAAATAGCTACAATGTAACTATTAGTTATATTGTAGCTATATTAGGGTTTATTTTACAGGTAAGTATTTAGTTTTAAATAGGATTAATTTATTTAACTATAGTAAATTTATTTCGTTTTATTTAAATTATTTTTAAGTTAGGGGGTGTTAGTGTTTGGGTTAGACTTAGGTTTAGGGGTTAATAACCTTATTATAGCGGAGACGTTGGGGGCGGGAGATTAGGGGTTAATAATTGTAGGTAGGTGGCGGGGATGTTAGGGAGGGAAGATTAGGGGTTAATAAAATGTATTATAGTGTTTGCGAGGCGGGAGTGCGGCGGTTTAGGGGTTAATACATTTATTATAGTGGCGGCGATTTGCGGTCGGCAGATTAGGGGTTAATACTTGTAGTTAGATTGTGGCAACGTTGGGGGGGGGCAGATTAGGGGTTAATAACTATAATGTAGGGGTCGGCGGTGTTAGGGACAGCAGATTAGGGGTTAATAGCTATAATGTAGGCGGCGGCGATATCGGGTCGGCAGATTAGGGGTTAATACTTGTAGTTAGATTGCGGCGACGTTGGGGGGGGCAGATTAGGGGTTAATAACTATAATGTAGTGGTCGGCGGTGTTAGGGACAGCAGATTAGGGGTTAATAGCTATAATGTAGGCGGCGGCGATATCGGGTCGGCAGATTAGGGGTTAATACTTGTAGTTAGATTGCAGCAACGTTGGGGGGGGCAGATTAGGGGTTAATAACTATAATGTAGGGGTCGGCGGTGTTAGGGACAGCAGATTAGGGGTTAATAGCTATAATGTAGGCGGTGGCGATATCGGGTCGGCAGATTAGGGGTTAATACTTGTAGTTAGATTGAGGCGACGTTGGGGGGGCAGATTAGGGGTTAATAACTATAATGTAGGGGTCGGCGGTGTTAGGGACAGCAGATTAGGGGTTAATAGCTATAATGTAGGCGGCGGCGATATCGGGTCGGCAGATTAGGGGTTAATACTTGTAGTTAGATTGCGGCGACGTTGGGGGGGGCAGATTAGGGGTTAATAACTATAATGTAGGGGTCGGCGATGTTAGGGACAGCAGATTAGGGGTTAATAGCTATAATGTAGGCGGCGGCGATATCGGGTCGGCAGATTAGGGGTTAATACTTGTAGTTAGATTGCGGCGACGTTGGGGGGGCAGATTAGGGGTTAATAACTATAATGTAGGGGTCGGCGATGTTAGGGACAGCAGATTAGGGGTTAATAGTTATAATGTAGGTTGCGGCGATATCCGATCGGCAGATTAGGGGTTAAATAATGTTATTATAGGGTTTGTGATGTGGGGGGGCCTCGGTTTAGTGGTTCATAGGTAGTTTATGGGTGTTAGTGACTTAGTGTACTAAAACATACCGAATTTCGGAACCGAATAGAACCGAATTCAGCCGAATCCGAATAAATGCGAAATGAATTTATTCGGATCCGAATAAATCCTAAACGAATTTATTCAAATTTTGCCGAATCCGATTTGATCCGAACCGAAATTCGAAAAGTCCGAATCGATCCGAACCGAAAACGAACCGAATTTTTTAGCCGTGCACATGTCTAGTATTTATGTATCAGATATATATATAAAAAAACCTGCTGGCTTGACCCCGGTCTCAGCAACTATATCTCTGGTCCCACTATCCGGTGGCCACCCCTGGGTTTGGACAAAGGAAGGGAGACCCCCTAGTGGAGTACCGCTACATCCGGGAGATGGAAAAAGATGTTTGGACACCCAGTACAGGTCGTTCTCCTTCAGCCTTTTTATACTTGGGTCCCAGACCCTCAACAGGCACAACAGCAGGAAATACCACATATGCCATGCTTTTGCACAATAGAGTACAGGTATGGCATCGATTTTAGGAACCCGGAGATAATTTTTAGGAACCGGGAGATGGAAAAAGATGCTTGGACACCCAGTACAGGTCGTTCTCCTTCAGCCTTTTTATACGAGGGTCCCCGACCCTCAACAGGCACAACAGCATGAAATACCACATATGCCATCCTTTTGCACAATCGAGTACAGGTATGGCATCGATTTTAGGAACCCGGAGATAATGTTTAGGAACCGGGAGATGGAAAAAGATGCTTGGACATTCAGTACAGGTCGTTCTCCTTCAGCCTTTTTATACTTAGGTCCCCGACCCTCAACAGGCACAACAGCATGAAATACCACATATGCCATCCTGTTGCACAATCGAGTACAGGTATGGCATCGATTTAGGAACCCGGAGATAATTTTTAGGAACCGGGAGATGGAAATAGATGCTTGGACACCCAGTACAGGTCGTTCTCCTTCAGCCTTTTTATACTTGGGTCCTTCAACCCTCAACAGGCACAACAGCATGAAATACCACATATACCATCCTTTTGCACAATCGAGTACAGGTATGGCATCGATTTTAGGTACCCGGAGATAATTTTTAGGAACCTGGGACTCGGGAGATGGAAAAAGATGCTTGGACACCCAGTACAGGTCGTTTTCCTTCAGCCTTTTTATACTTAGGTCCCCGACCCTCAACAGAAACAACAGCATGAAACACCACATATGCCATCCTTTGCACAATCGAGTACAGGTATGGCATCGATTTTAGGAACCCGGAGATAATGTTTAGGAACCGGGAGATGGAAAAAGATGCTTGGACATTCAGTACAGGTCGTTCTCCTTCAGCCTTTTTATACTTAGGTCCCCGACCCTCAACAGAAACAACAGCATGAAACACCACATATGCCATCCTTTGCACAATCGAGTACAGGTATGGCATCGATTTTAGGAACCCGGAGATAATTTTTAGGAACCGGGAGATGGAAAAAGATGCTTGGACACCCAGTACAGGTCGTTCTCCTTCATCCTTTTTATACGAGGGTCCCCAACCCTCAACAGGCACAACAGCATGAAACACCACATATGCCATCCTTTTGCACAATAGAGTACAGGTATGGCATCGATGCTTGGTTGGTCCTCCTACTTCAAATTTGGGGCACTGCGCGTGCAATGTACTGTGCCACCAGATATGAGTGGTGTGTTAAGTAGTACTATTCTTAACAGTTTAATCACTGTTATGTGCCTTTTTTTGGTTTGGGTTTTGTAGCCACAGTGCAGCATCAGAGGCCAGAAAAATTAGGCATGCAAAACTGCCTGAAAAATTAGGTATTGTTGCAGCCACTGCTGTAGCAGCGGCCTGAAAAATTGATGTTTGTTTGACAGTTAGAAAGTGTCCTAAAACATTGCGGCTTGAACCCTAGTTGTTGGCGGGTAAGTCACGCAAGTCATCCGCCATTCGAAGATAAAATACAGCAGCGTGTGTACCATTTGTAGCCCAAGGCAGCTCATCTCATCAGGCCTTTTTTACTCTAATGTATCGCACAATGTCAGTCCCTTCGGGATCCATTCCTCATTCATTTTAATAAAGGTGAGATAATCAAGACTTTTTTGACCTAGGCGACTTCTCTTCTCAGTGACAATACCTCCTGCTGCACTGAAGGTCCTTTCTGACAGGACACTTGAAGCGGGGCAGGCAAGAAGTTTGATTGCAAATTGGGATAGCTCAGGCCACAGGTCAAGCCTGCACACCCAGTAGTCAAGGGGTCCATCGCTCCTCAGAGTGTCGAGATCCGCAGCTAGGTAGTCTGCTACCTGTCGGTTGAGTCTTTCTCTGAGGCTGGATCCCGAAGGGCTGTGACAATGCATAGGAGTTAAAAAGGTCCTCATGTCCTCCATCAACAACACGTCTGGAAAGCGTCCTGTCCTTGCCGGCGTGGTCGTGGGAGGCGGAGGAGGATTACTTTCATCTCTTCCCCTGTTAGATTCCCGTTGTGCTGTGACATCACCCTTATACACTGTGTAAAGCATACTTTTTAATTTATTTGTGAACTTCACCATCCTTTCCGACTTGCTGGAATTTGGTAACATTTCAGTAACTTTATGCTTATACCAGGGGTCTAATAGCGTGGACACCCAGTACAGGTCGTTCTCCTTCAGCTTTTTTATACGAGGGTCCCTCAACAGGCACGACAGCATGAAAGACCCCATTTGCACAAGGTTGGATGCCGAGCTAATCATGTCCTGTTCCTCATCCTCACTGATCTCACTGAAGGTATCTTCTTCCCTCCAGCCACGTACAACACCACGGGTACCAGATAGGTGACAACAACAAGCACCCTGGGATGCTTGTTGTGCTTGGTCTTCCTCCTCCTCCTCAAAGCCACATTCCTCCTCTGACTCCTCTTCCTCACAATCCTCTTCCTGTGTTGCCGCTGGTCCAGCAAGCGATGCGGATAAGGCTGTTTCTGGTGGTGATGGAGACCACAACTCTTCCTCTTCATTCTCATCTATGGCCTGATCCAACACTCTTCACAGGGCTCGCTCCAGGAAGAAAACAAATGGTATGATGTCGCTTATGGTGCCTTCGGTGTGACTGACTAGGTTTGTCACCTCCTCAAAAGGATGCATGAGCCTACAGGCATTGCGCATGAGCGTCCAGTAACGTGGCAAAAAAAATCCCCAGCTCCTCAGAGGCTGCCCTAGCACCCCGGTCATACAAATACTCGTTAACAGCTTTTTCTTGTTGTAGCAGGCGGTCGGACATTAGGAGTGTTGAATTCCACCGTGTTGGGCTGTCGCAAATCAAGCGCCTCACTGGCAGGTTGTTTCACCGCTTGATATCGGACAAGTGCGCCATGGCTGTGTAGGAACGCCTGAAATGGCCACACACCTTCCTGGCCTGCTTCAGGACGTCCTGTAAGCCTGGGTACTTATGCACAAAGCGTTGTATAATCAGATTACACACATGTGCCCTGCACGGCACATGTGTCAACTTGCCCAATTTCAATGCCGCCACCAAATTACTTCCATTGTCAGAAACAACTTTGCCAATCTCCAGTTGGTGCAGAGTCAGCCACTGATCTACCTGTGCATTCAGGGCGGACAGGAGTGCTGGTGCGGTGTTACTCTCGGCTTTCAGGCAAGTCAACCCCAAGACGGCGTGACACCGCCGTATCCGGGAAGTTGAATAGTACCTGGGGAGCTGGGGGGGTGCCGTTGATGTGGAGCAAGACGCAGCAGCAGAAGAGGACTCAGCCAAGGAAGAGGTTATGGAAGAGGATGGAGTAGGAGGAGTAGAGGAGGTAGCAGCAGGCCTTCCTGCAAGTCGTGGCGGTGTCACCAACTCCTCTGCAGAGCCACGCATTACATGCTTGTCAGCCGTCAGCAGGTTTACCCAATGCGCAGTGTAGCTGATATACCTGCCCTGACCATGCTTTGCAGACCAGCTATCAGTGGTCAGATTGACCCCTGCTCCAACGCTGTGTGCCAGACATGCCATTACTTCCTTTCGCACAATCGAGTACAGGTTGGGGATTGCCTTTTGTGAAAAGAAATTTCGGCCGGGTACCTTCCACTGCGGTGTCCCAATAGATACAAATTTTTTGAACGCCTCAGACTCCACCAGCTTGTATGGCAAAAGCTGGGGGGCTAAGAGTTCAGACAAGCCAGCTGTCAGACGCCGGGCAAGGGGGTGACTTTGGGAAATTGGCTTCTTACACTCAAACATGTCCTTGATAGACACCTGACTGTGGGCAGATGACCAGGAACTGCTACGTAAGAGAGACTGAGTGGTGGATGGTTGAGAGGGGGCAAGGAGGACAGCAGTGGTTGACGTGGCTGAAGATGCTGGACCAGGAGGAGGATGGCGGCTTTGAGTTTGTGTGCTGCTTCTACTCATGTGTTCATCCCATCGGCATTTGTGATGTGAGACCATATGCCTTCGCAAAGCAGTTGTACCTAGGTGGGGGTTGGACTTCCCACAACTCAGTTTCTTTTGGCACAAGTTGCAAATGGCATCGCTGTTGTCAGAGGCAGACACACACAAAAAATGCCACACTGCTGAGCTCTGCGATGACGGCATTCTGGTGGTGGCAACAGAATGCGTTGATTGGCGTGCTGTCTGGCTGTCCCTGGGTGCCGATGCATACTGTCTGACTGTGCCACTAGCTCCTTGCGATGACCTCCCCCTGCTTCCAACTCATCTCCTCCTCCTCCTCTCTGCCTCCCCATCTGAACTTTCCCCCTCTTCTTCTTCTCTTCTAGCGGGCACCCACGTGGCATCCACGGACGCATCATCATCAACAGCTTCACTTGTATCTGACAAATCAACAAAGGAAGCAGCAGTGGGTACAACATCACCATCATCATCACACCGTACGTCCATGTCTGTAATGCTGCCTGACTGAGACATATCACTGTTATCTACATCCTCTGTCAATGATGGTTGTGCATCACTCATTTCTTCCAACTGATGTGTCAATAACTCCTCTGACAGATTAAGTGAAGCGGCTGTGGTGCTAGTGTTGGTGGTGGCGGCAGGCGGGCGAGTGGCACTGGTCACTTGAGAGTTGCCCGCAGCTAAGCTGGAGGTGGATGGTGCGTCAAGGTTAGGAGCGGAAGCTGTAGAAGATTGGGTGTCCTGTGTTAGCAATTAAACTAGGTCCTCCTCAGAACTTTTTTTGTTCATGGCACGTGGCCTCTGAACACTGGGAATTATTGTAGGGTCAAAGGGAATCACAGCACCACGACCACGACAGCACCTGTGGGGTGGCCTGCCTCTGCCTGTCATTTTTTTTTAAAATGTAGACTTACACTACTATTAAACAAAATATGAGTGGTGCCACTGGGCAAGTGGGCACAGTATACGCTGTGAGCCTGACACAAAAAAAGCAGACTGATGTTTCACAATCCAAAAAGTTTATTTTTATTGAATGTACACTTACACTACTATTAAACAAGATATGAGTGGTGGCACTGGGCAAGTGGGCACAGTATACGCTGTGAGCCTGACACAAAAAAGCAGACTGATGTTTCACAATCCAAAAAGTTTATTTTTTTTAAATGTACACTTACACTACTATTAAACAAGATATGAGTGGTGGCACTGGGTAAGTGGGCACAGTATACGCTGTGAGCCTGACACAAAAAAGCAGACTGATGTTTCACAGTCAAAAATGTTTATTTTTTTAAATATTTAAACTACTGTTACAACAAATATGAGTGGTGCCACTAACTTGGCAGGCAGGCAAATGCAATAAGATTACAATAGCAGACTGATGCTTCACAGTCCAAATTTTTTTTTTTAAATATTTACACTACTGTTATAACAAATATGATTGGTGGCACTAGTTGGCAAGTGGGCTTGGCACACACGCTGGCAGGCAGGCAACTGCTATTCGATTGCACTAGCAGACTGATGTTTCACAGTCAAAAAAGTTTTTTTTTTTAAATATTTACACTACTGTTATAACAAATATGATTGGTGGCACTATTTGGAAAGTGGGCCTGGCACACACACTGGCAGGCAGGCAACTGCAATTAAATAACACTAGCAGACTGAAGTAAAAAATTTTTTTTACATTTACACTAATGTTACAACAGATAGGAGTGGTGGCACTGAGGATGGAAGTAGGCACAGTATATGCTGGGAGCCTGACACACAGGCTGGCACTAGTGGTAGGCTGGCCTGGCAACTAAAATTAAATAACACTAGCAGACTGATGTAAAAGTTTGTTTTTAAAAAAATTTACACTAATGTTACACCAGATATCAGTGGTGGCACAGAGCAATTAATCGCAGTATATGCTGTGAGCCTCACACACAGGCTGACAGGCAGGCAAATGCAATTAGATTTAAAAAAAAACTGAAGTTCTAGCCCTAAAAAGGGCTTTTTGGGCTGTAGTTTTACAGCAGAGATTAGATGAGTCCTTCAGGACTGTAGTGGACACTGAATACACTAGCCTAGCTATCAATTTCCCTATAAAATCACCAGCAGCAGCACTAACCCTCCTCTCACTAAGAATGCAGGATTGTAATGAATCTAAAATGGCTGCTGCCCAGGAGCTGGGAGGGTCTGGGAGGGAGTGTCTGCTGCTGATTGGCTCAAATGTGTCTGCAGACTGTGAGATACAGGGTCAAAGTTTCCTCAATGATGACAAATAGGGGGCGGATCGAACATTGCATATGTTCGCCCGACACGGTGAACACGAACAAGCTAAGATTGCCGGGAACTGTTCTCCAGCGAACTGTTCGTGACATCACTAGTGTTTGTCCGAAGCTGTCATGTGCAGTAGAGACAGCACGAGTACAAACACACCTGGCCTTTGAGTCCCTAGCTGATCTGCAGCAGAAGTGGGCGTGGCCGGGCGTGAGCGGGGGCGTGGCCGACATGAAGGGGCTTGGCCATGCGTGAAGGGGTGTGAAGGGGCGTGGTCGTGTGTGAAGGGGCGTGGCCGAGTGCAGTTGCGCTATAGATGGGAGAGAGATAGAGAGGGGAGAGAGAGAGGGGGGAGAGAGATAGAGAGGGGGGAGAGATAGAGAGGGGAGAGAGAGAGGGGGAGAGAGAAAGGGAGAGAGAGAGAGGAGGAGAGAGAGGGGGAGAGAGAGGGGGGAGAGAGAGAGAGAGGAGGGGAGAGAGAGAGGAGAGAGAGAGGGGGGAGAGAGAGGGGGGAGAGAGGAGAGTCGGGAGAGAGGGGGTGAGAGAGGAGGGGGAGGAGTGAGAGGAGGAGGGGAGAGAGGGGGGGGGAGGAGAGGGGGGAGAGAGAGGGGGGAGAGAGGAGAGGGGGGAGAGAGAGGGGGGAGAGAGAGGGAGGGAGAGAAAGGGGAGAGAGAGAGAGCAAAAGAGAGGTGGAGAGAGAGAGCGCAAAAGAGAGGGGGAGAGAGCGCACAAAAGAGAGGGGGGAGAGAGAGCGCAAAAGAGAGGGGTGGAGAGAGAACGCAAAAGAGGTGGGAGAGAGAGAGCGCAAAAGAGAAGGGAGAAGAGCGCAAAAGAGAGGGGGAGAGAGAGCGCAAAAGAGAGGGGGGGAAGAGAGCGCAAAAGAGAGGGGGGGGAGAGAGCGCAAAAGAGAGGGAGAGAGAGAGCGCAAAAGAGAGAGGGGGTAGAGCGCAAAAGAGAGGGAGGAGAGAGAGGGCAAATGAGAGGGGGGAGAGAGAGAGCACAAAAGAGAGGGGAGAGAGAGAGCGCACAAAAGAGAGGGGGGAGAGAGAGTGCAAAAGAGAGGGGAGAGAGAGAGGGGGGAGAGAGCACAAAAGAGATGGGGGAGAGAGAGAGCACAAAAGAGATGGGGGAGAGAGAGAGCGCAAAAGAGAGGGGGAGAGAGAGAGAGTTCAAAAGAGAGGGGGAGAGAGAGCGCAAAAGAGAGGGGGGGAGAGAGAGCGCAAAAGAGAGGGGGGAGAGAGAGAGCGCAAAATAGAGGGGGAGAGAGAGAGTGCAAAAGAGAGGGGGAGAGAGAGTGCAAAAGAGAGGGGGAGAGAGAGCGCAAAAGAGAGGGGGAGAGAGCGAGCGCAAAAGAGAGGGGGGAGAGAGAGAGCGCAAAAGAGAGGGGGAGAGAAAGAGCACAAAAGAGAGGGGGGAGAGAGAGCACAAAAGAGAGGGGGAGAGAGAGCGCAAAAGAGAGGGGAGAGAGAGAGGGGGAGAGAGCACAAAAGAGATGGGGAGAGAGAAAGCACAAAAGAGATGGGGGAGAGAGAGAGCGCAAAAGAGAGGGGGAGAGAGAGAGCGCAAAAGAGAAGGGGAGAGAGAGAGCGCAAAAGAGAGGGGGAGAGAGAGAGAGCAAAAGAGAGGGGGAAGAGAGAGAGCGCAAAAGAGAGGGGGAGAGAGAGAGCACAATAGAGAGGGGGGAGAGAGAAAGAGCTCAAAAGAGAGGGGGAGAGAGAGCAAAAGAGAGGGGGGAGAGAGAGCGCAAAAGAGAGGGGGAGAGATGTACTGTAAAAAATGTCCCGTGTGAACGGGCTTTAGGACTAGTTACATATAAAAAATTAATAAAAATTAAACTAAATAAATAAAAAATAATAAACATTATGTAAAATATATAGATATATTCTATGGATTATTCAGAATATTTTACAGTATGTTTATTCATTTTTTATAAGAAGTCTGATAAAAAGGATAGCTCAAGGATATATACTTTTTAGTAGACATGTGCTAAAATTCATAATTCTGCAGTCTTATAGAAACAAATGCTGAATATGGTTGTGTGTAAAACTTAAACACACACATTTCTGTGCAAATCCACATATGAGTGTTGCACTAATAAATCCTGCGCAATAAATGAGCGGTCCTGCACTTTCCATAGCGCTGCCATTACGAGTTACTGAAAAACGTCCTTGTGCTGTGCGTTATGGTGCGTTAAGCTCCATAAACCTATTTACCCCTAAACTGCCGGACCCCCACATCGGAAAACACTAAATTAAACTATTAACCCCTAAATCTAACACCCCCTAACTTTAAATTAAAACTTACAATATCTTTAAATAAATAAAAACTTACCTGTGAAATAAAAAACTAACATTAAACTATACATTAAGCTAACATTAGTAGTCTAATAACATTTAAAAAAACTACCAATTAAAAAAAAACTAAATTACACATTTAAAAAAACTTAATACTATGAAAAAATAAAAAAATCTAACATTACAAAAAAAATAAACACTAAATTACGAAAAATAAAAAAAACTCTAGATTACAAAAATAATAAACGAAATTATCAAAAATAAAAACAATTACACCTAATCTAATAGCCCTATAAAAATAAAAAAGTCCCCTCCAAATAAAAAACACCGCTAACCTACAATGAACTACCATCCAGGCGGTGACAAATGATGACATCCTGCGCAGAGCGTCCTCTTTATACAATCACCGCCGTACACTGAAGTTGAATGCAAGGTACCCGTCAAAAAATGGCGTACCTTTCATTCCTATTGGCTGATTTGATTCTTCAAATTCAAATCAGCCAATAGGATGAGAGCTACTGAAATCCTATTTGCTGTTCAAAACAGCCAATAGGATGAGAGCTACTGAAATCCTATTGGCTGATTTGAACGCCCAATAGGATTTCAGTAGCTCTCATCCTATTGGCTGTTCAAATCAGCCAATAGTATTTCAGTAGCTCACATCCTATTTGCTGATTTGAAATTTAAGAATCAGCCAATAGGAATGCAAGGTATGCCATTTTTTTAACGGGTACCTTGCATTCAACTTCAGTGTACGGCGGTGATCGCATGAAAAGGACGCTCCGCGTAGGATGTCATCTCCGGTCCGGGATAGCTCCGCTCCGCGCCGCGATGAATATAGAAGATGCCCTGCAATGGATGAAGATGTTGCCGTCTGGGTAAAGAATTCTCACCGCCAGAATGAAGACTTCTCGCAGCCTGGATTGAGATGGACGTCCGGACTTCAGGAACCGTGAGTATATATTCTGGGGTTAGTGTTAGGTTTTTTTTTTATTTTTGGGGTGGTTTTTTTTAAGATTAGGGCTTTGGGCTTGTAAAAGAGCTGAATGCCCTTTTTAGGGCAATGCTCATACAAATGGCTTAGGTTTTATTTAGACTTAGGTTTTTTATTTTGGGGGGTTGGTTGGGTGGGGGGTTTTACTGTTGGGGGGACTTTGTATTTTTTTCTAGGTAAAAGAACTGATTGCTTCAGGGCAATTCCATACAAAAGGCCCTTTTAAGGGCTATTGGTAGTTAATTGTAGGTTAGGGGATGTTTTTATTTTGAGGGGGGAGGAGGTTTAATATAGTGTTTGCGATGCGGGAGGGTGGCAGTTTAGGGGTTAATAGGTAGTTTATGGGTGTTAGTGTACTTTGTAACATTTTAGTTATGAGTTTTGTGAAACATTTTTGTTTTGCAAAATCCATAACTACTGCTCTCAGATGGTGGAATGGCTCGTGTCGGTAGGCTGTAACGCAAGCATTTTAGCCGGACTGCACAACCTGTAATACAGTGCTATGGAAAATCCTGCACTCAAATGTAATTTTTTTGAGTGTGGAATGGACGTTGCGTTACAGGCTAATATGCTTTATTCCAGCACAATGGCCAATTTTTAATAGCTGTACTGCACCGTAACATAAAACTCGTAATCTAGGCAACACCCAGTTGTCATATTCATTATATAAATGAATAGCAATTTATATATAATCTTTTAGAGTTAGAGATGACAACTTTGCTGATAACATCTAAAATTCACTCCTTAGTGACATGGCCAAGGTTTAATGAAACCAGGACTACGGGCCTAATTCACAGAGCTTAATTTGCTGCTGCTTTATTTTATCATTGCAGGTTTTGCAATGTTTTTATCTAGGGTCATTCTCAAAGAAAACCGGCCGGCACTTTTCATAAATAAGTTCATGGTTTATTTATTATGATTTATTGCGCATGTTATTAATAAAAGGGGCTTATGATTTATAATATGGAAAATGATATATTGAAATGTAAATATTTTTTTAAGAGAAAACAACCTTGTTTTAGAATATAATTATACTTGAAAGGCTTCCTAATTGTAACTAAAAAAAAAACAAAATCTAGAAAGCTCTAAAACAGCTTAAGTGTAAATCTATGGACAGGAATATAAAAATAGGGCAATAATAAAATATATAGAATAATAGGTGTACAATCGGCCTCTATACTCACAAGGCGATGCAGAAGATTAACCACAGGGGCTATATGAATGTAAAATAAACCCTGAATGAATGCCTATATATGAATATGGTTAGATAGCCTGAAAACACTGAAGGTATTACTAACACTATGTAGCCCATAAAGAGAGATACTATTTATAGGCTGGGAAGGTGCCGGTTGCCAAAACTTGCAATATATCTATGCATTTTTTTTATATAAATCAGACAATATGATTTTACAACACACAAAAAAGGTCGACCTTTAAACAGATAATAGACATAGACAAGGTAAAATAAATCTAATAAAATCGTTAAAATGTAAATTGTTAAATTGTTAAAATGTAAAGCTATGAGTTACAAATTGCAATACAACAAACTGGACTTATAGAATAAATGACAAGTTCATTGGTTCCCACCGGAAACATATATATTCCAAATCAAGATAAAAAATGTCGGGCCAAATCTCCTCTGAACACCGCTGTTCCTAATTGTAAGAACAGGTAAACCCACGAAAACCCCATGGTACAAACGCTTTACAATTAGAATTACAGCATGCTAGAGAAATGAGCCAATATGTGTGTTATTTATATTGAATATAATAAGAATATTAAATAATAGAAAAGTATGCAAACATTTTATGAATACAAAGTATACAAAAAATTGTGAATTTTTATAATATTTATACAATACACTCCTTGCTTATGAACTGTTATAATAAAGTTAATAACCATAATACATTGTGCACATCTTTTCAACTTTATATCAAAGAAACCAATTTAACATTAGCAGTTATAAATATCATATTGATTTTACATATATGATTCACAACAGGAATTACTATGGCTTGCAAGCACTATAGATAATGTTATGTTATTTCCGGTTTTCGAATGTTCCTTTAATTTTTGAATGTTCATTAATAGACTGAATAACCACATTTGAAATTTCAAATTTAAAAAAAATACTATTCAGAAGTTCAATATTTCATGTGGTAGGGAATAGATACATAATACATACAAATACTGTATATGAATTTGAATGTTTCTATTTCGAATATTGCATAATTCAAATATTACATTTAAGAGAGCATATACTGTTACAAATATATGGATTCAAATATATGGATTAAATTTTTTTCGAATTCGAATATTGCATAATTCAAATTGAATTATTAGAAAATTTTAATAGAATATTACATTTAAAGAAAGCATTAGAAAAAAAATTACATTAAACAAATGTTAGAATGTTGTACAAACATTCAAAATTTGAACCGAACAAATGTGTTAAAATTTGTTTCATTTTTTTTAATGTTGCAAAATATTTGCCCATCCCATATATATATATGAGAGTGCTGGTTTGCACCCAGGGCTGTGCATGTTGCAGGGTCATAGGGATGTGCACCCGGTCCAGCCTGAGAGTGCTGACCCCACCCATGTTTTGTATATGTTTGGGAAATTACATAAACCTGTGCACCCTCCATTTTTTTTACAGTTGTTTGATTGTGAGCCTGCATTGTGTGGCTGTTTAGGGACCCAGGTTTTTTTGGAAGAGACCTTGACGAGGTACCTGGGCTTTTCCCATTTGGCCAGATGCGGTAACTAACTCTTCCATTGCTGCTTTTTATCTTAGTTGAGAGCTTGTGAGTGAGTGCTGGACTTTTTCTGTGTGTTTATATTAAAAAATATTATTTTTTTGTAATTTTCCTTGTATGGGCCTTGTACCCAGGCCTGACTGGGGTTAACTGCCTGTGACTCTGGTGACAGTGCAGCTTGGAAGAAACCTTGACGAGGTACCTGGGCTTTTCCCATTTGGCCAGATGCGGTAACTAATTCTTCCATTGCTGCTTTTTATCTTAGTTGAGAGCTTGTGAGTGAGTGCTGGACTTTTTCTGTGTGTTTATATTAAAAAATATTATTTTTTGTAATTTTCCTTGTTTGGGCCTTGCACCCAGGCCTGACTGGGGTTAACTGCCTGTGGCTCTGGTGACAGTGCAGCTTCCTGAGAGTGCTGGTTTGCACCCAGGGCTGTGCATGTTGCAGGGTCATAGGATGTGTACCCGGTCCGGCCTGAGAGTGCTGACCCCATCCATGTTTTGTATATATATATATATATATATATATATATATATATATATATATATATATATATATATATATATATATGTGTGTGTGTGTGTGTGTGTGTGTGTATATGTGTATAAATATATATATATACATACACACACATATATATATATAAATATATAGTATATGGTCCTGTATAAGTAAATGAAGGGGAAATCTTCTGAAATACATTGTTTAATTCTTCTGTCTCTTGGTAGAACTCAGAGGCAGACTGACAAGGTGGAGCATTGTCAACATGTACAAAAGATAGTTATTGCCAAGAGCTGAACAAACACAGGTGTTTCTAGGATATAAAAAAACATATCCATATGCTAGCTAAAAGTCTTCATATGTAAAGAGTTTAAATAGATACAGTATTGTTTGAAGAATCAATGCTCTCTCTGTTAAAGTATTACAACACAATATTCGTAATCCATCAAATATCTTTATTTTACCCACATCTACAATGTAACTCATTGACAGAAAAAAAATATTTCTGAATCTTTTTTTGTTAAAATGTTACGACATTAACTTGTGAAATCGTTAGTGAACACATCTTGTTTTTATTAGAATTATTTGACAGCTTTTTGTTGAAGGTAAATTTGTTGTGAAATAAAACGGATGTTATTCAGACATTGTACCCAACAAGACATCCTCAGATTTTTTTTTTGGAATTCAACTGACTATAGTTGCGAAAATCCAAATAGCATAAAAAATCAAAATAAAATAAAATAAATTTAAAATCTGAACTGAATTGATAAACGTTCACCATCTTGTTGTGATCCTTAAATATAGTGTAAATATTGCTCTGTCTCTGATAAGATAAGCTAGGCAAATAATTCCTATTATTATTGTTTATTTATAAAGCAGAAACTTATTACGCAGCGCTGTAACATTAAGTACACATTTGTGAAGTACAATTATCAGAAGTCATTTACATGAATGATAAAGGGCAGAAGGCCCTGCCCTTCAGTCATTGTAAGTTGTAAACCATCTTTACTTAAAGTGATGGTAAATTCTATCATTTGTGAAACTCTAGGATTTACCAATGGAACAAATAAAGGGGACTTTTGGTCATGAAGTATAAAATACTTCATGCTTAAAGCGCCTTTATTTGTTTGCAGTGTTCGCAACACTGAGCTGCTAAGGCAGCGCACGGCAGAATGCTGTTTGACTGAGAGGTGACATTTCTACCTCTTAGTCAATAAGCATGGCATGACATGTCTGTCATATTTGGTCATCCAGTAACATAAAAGTGATTATAACATATCTTAAAAGGACATTATAATATAAAAATATTTTCCCTTAATGTGTTTACATTTCTTTCTTTTTTTACCAGCTACAGGGTATAAAATGTATGAGATTTGCTTTTTAAGGTTTATTTGTATATATAAAATAGCTGATTTTGTGTTTTGAAGCCACAACCTAATAAAATGGGTTGAGCTTGTAGGTATAATCAGATCTCATTACTTTATCACATTGTGTACATATACCTGCTTCTTTATCTTATATCTGTCCATTAACCAATCACCAATACTTGGAGAGAACAATGGAAAATTAACATTTGGCTAGATTTAGAGTTTTGTCGGTAAAAAGCCGCGTAGCCAACGCTGCTTTTTTTGCCAATGCACCCTTCCAACAACGCTGGTATTTAGAGTTGTCTGAGGGGCTGCGTTAGGCTCAAAAAAGGGAGCGTTGAGCCTAACTTAGCTCCACTTCAACCCTCAATACCAGCGTTGCTTACGGTAGCGGTAAGCTGGCAAAACGTGCTCGTGCACGATATGCCCATAGGAAACAAGGGGGCATTTTTGGCTTAAAAAAACCTAACACCTGCAAAAAAGCAGCGTTCAGCTCCTATCGCAGCCCCATTGTTTCCTATGGGAAAATAAAAGTTATGTCTGCACCTAACACCCTAACATGTACCCCGAGTCTAAACACCCCTAACCTAACCTTACACTTATTAACCTCTAATCTGCTGCCCCCGCTATCGCTGACACCTGCATTATACTATTAACCCCTAATCTGCCGCTCCGTACACCGCCGCAACCTACATTATCCCTATGAACCCCTAATCTGCTGCCCCTAACACCGCCGACCCCTATATTATATTTATTAACCCCTAATCTGCCCCCCCCAACGTCGCCGATACCTAACTACACTTATTAACCCCTAATCTGCCGACCGGACCTCGCCGCCACTATAATAAATGTATTAACCCCTAAACCGCCGCACTCCCGCCTCGCAAAAACACTAGAATAAAGAGTATTAACCGCTAATCTGCCCTCCCTAACATCGCCGCCACCTACCTACAATTATTAACCCCTAATCTCCCGCCAGCACCGTCGCCGCTACTATAATAAAGTTATTAACCCCTAAACCTAACTCTAACCCTAACACCCCCTAACATAAATATAATTTATATTAAACGAAATAATATTCCTATAATTAACTAAATTATTCCTATTTAAAACTAAATACTTACCTATCAAATAAACCCTAATATAGCTACAATATAATTAATAATTACATTGTAGCTATTTTAGGATTTATATTTATTTTACAGGCAACTTTGTATTTATTTTAACTAGGTACAATAGCTATTAAATAGTTAATAACTATTTAATAGCTACCTAGTTAAAATAAATACAAAATTACCTGTAAAATAAATCCTAACCTAAGTTACAATTAAACCTAACACTACACTATCATTAAATTAATTAAATAAATTACCTACAATTACCTAAAATAAAATACAATAAAATAAACTATTCTATAATACAAAAAAAACAAACACTAAATTACAAAAAAATAAAAAAGAATTACAAGCAGTTTAGACTAATTACACCTAATCTAAGCCCCCTAATAAAATAAAAAAGCCCCCCAAAATAAAAAATTCCCTACCCTATTCTAAAATACAAAAGTAATCAGCTCTTTTACCAGCCCTTAAAAGGGCTTTTTGTGGGGCCTTGCCCCAAAGTAATCAGCTCTTTTGCATGAAAATAAAAATACAATACCCCCCCCAACATTACAACCCATCACCCAGATACCCCTACTCTAACCCACCCAAACCCCCCTTAAAAAAACCTATCACTAACCACCTGAAGATCTCCCTACCTTGAGTCGTCTTCACCCAGCCGAGCCGAATTCTTCATCCAAGCGGAGCAAGAAGATGTCCTCCATCCGGTAGAAGTCTTGATCCAAGCGGCAAAGAAGAGGTCTTCCTTTCGGGCGATGTCTTCTTCCAAGCGGCATCTTCTATCTTCTTTCTTCCGTATACATCTTCATCCCACCGACGCGGAACATTCTCCTTCCCCGACGGACTAACGACGAATGAAGGTTCCTTTAAGGGACGTCATCCAAGATGGTGTCCCTTCAATTCCGATTGGCTGATAGAATTCTATCAGCCAATCGGAATTAAGGTAGAAAAAATCTAAAAATCAGCCAATCGTATTGAACTCGCATTCTATTGGCTGATCGGAACAGCCAATAGAATGCGAGTTCAATACGATTGGCTGATTGGATCAGCCAATCGGATTGAACTTCAATCTGATTGCATCAATCATACCAATCCTAAAAAAGCCCTTGCTTGACTCCTCCACGCCTTCTAACTATCGACCGGTCTCCTTACTTCCCTTTGCTTCAAAATTATTTTTAACGGCTGGACTATAATCGGCTAACTCAATTTCTCACAACTAACTCCTTACTTGATCCACTACAATCTGGTTTCCGCCCTAAACACTCAACAAAAACTACTCTTGCTAAGGTAACAAATGACCTGTTATCAGCTAAATTCTTCTTGACCTATCCGCTGCTTTTGTCACAGTCGACCATCCTCTATTCCTAAAAATACTACATTCATTTGGCATCTGAGACACACCACTCTCCTGGTTTGCCTCATAGCTCTCAAACCATTCTTTTTCAGTTTCCTTTAACACCATATCTTGCAATCCTATGCCTCTCTCAGCTGGAGTACTGCAAGGCTCTGTCTTGGGCCCCTTGCTTTTCTCTCTCTATACATCCTCTCTTGGAAAACTTATAGCCTCCTTTGGATTCCAGTACCACTTATATGCTGATGATACCCAAATCTATCTTTCCTCTCCTGATATCTCTCCCTCTTTACTCAACCAGATTTACAACTGCCTCTCAGCAATTTACTCTTGGATGTCTTCACACTACCTCCAACTTAATCTGTCCAAAACTGAGCTGCTTCTTATTCCCCCCTCTTTGTGACATCCAACACCTGACATTTCTCTGACAGTTGGAGACTCTATTCTCAATACTTCACCCCAGGTCCGCTGTCTTGGGGTCACACTAGACTTAGAGCTCGCATTCAACCCACATATACAAGCACTTACCAAATCCTGATGTTCACACCTACGCAACATTTCCAGAATTCATTCCTTCCTTACTCAAAAAACTACAAAAATACTTATTCACTCCCTCATTTTGTCACACATTGATTATTGCAATATACTCCTAAATGGCCTTCCAAAACACCGCCTCTCCTCCCTCCAATCTATTATGAATGCTTCTGCTAGACTCATCAACCTACGTCTCTCCACTCCTGTTATCTCTACGTCCCACTCCCGCATCCAAGACTTTGCACGTGCTGCTCCTGTCCTCTGGAACTCTCTACCCCACTCCATAAGACTGTCTCCAACGTTGCATAGCTTCAAATGCTCCTTGAAAACCCACCTATTCAGAGAGGCATACCATCTCTCCTCCATCCCTCATCTGAACCAAACTAATACATGAACTGCCTGACTCACTGATGCAACTACAACCGATGTAAAAAGCTACCCCAAACATGTCTCTGCACCCTAAACCTGTAGACTGTGAGCTCTCTGGAGCAGGGCCCTCTTCCTCCAGTACAAGATTTGTTTAGTTTTGTTGTTTTGTATTTTATAAAAAATCTTTGTCATTGGATACCCCTATCATTGTACCCAGCGCTATACAAATAAATGATAATAATAATAATAATAATTAGTGATTTATTTAGAAAAAACACTGCAACAAACCCAATAGCAGTCATCTGATGTGGTTTGAGAATTCATACATACTATGATTGGTCTAAACAAAGGTGTGTGGGAAATTTTCCACTACTATTGGATCAAGAGGTCTATAAATAGTTGATTACAATTGTGGGTTCTTGCCTTTGACAAAGCCATCAGGCGAAATGTATGTAAGGCATCCATATCTCCTTCCCTCATTGTTATTTTGGCTTATGTAATTTTGATACTTAATTGATATTTCTGAAAACTTTGAGTTCCAGTGTTTCAGTGCACAGTTCCCTGACCTTTTTCTAATAATTGCTGGACTCTCTCCTAACAGTGCAGGTTACTGGCCATACCCTAATTTAAGTTCCTAGTGAACTGAATAAGAGCCATCAAAGTAGCATTATTACAGGGATATTTTTTAGTTGGGAGATTTCCAGCAATGGGTCAACCGTAGCTTATTATACTGACACTGTCCCTGTATTTGTGTTTCTGGAATTAATGGTGATTCAGTCATTTATTTACACTCAGCTAGATTACGAGTTTTGCATTATGAGTGAAAAAGCATTGTTATGCTTCATAACGCTGCTTTTTCCCTAACTCCACTATTACAAGTCTTGTAGGTATAGGTGTACCGCACACCTTTTTGGCCGTCACTCAACATCAGTACCGCACTTTTAAAAAAGTACTTTTTCAATGGGACTTCCATAGCGCTGGTATTAAGAGTGTTAAAAAGTATGCTAACACCCATAAACTACCTATTAACCCCTAAACTGACGCCCTCCCGCATCACAAACACTAAAATAAAATTATTAACCCCTAATCTGCTGCTCCGGACATCGCTGTAACTAAAAAAAAATTAAATAAAAATCCAAGATGGCGTCCATTACATTCCTATCAGCCAATAGGAAGTAAAGGGGGAAAAATCCTATTGGCTGTTGCAATCAGCCAATAGCATTGAGCTTTCATCCTATTGGCTGATTGGAACAGCCAATAGAATGAGAGCTCAATCCTATTGGCTGATTGGATCAGCCAATAGGATGAAAGCTCAATTCTATTGGCTGATTGCAACAGCCAATAGGATTTTCCCCTTTAATTCCTATTGGCTGATAGAAATCTTTCAGCCAATAGGAATGTAAGGGACGCCATCTTGGATGACGTCACTTAAAGGGAACCTTCATTTTCCAGCGATGACCTAAGAAGAGGATGCTCCACGCCGGGTGTCTTGAAAATGGACCCGCTGCGCGCCGGAGGAATGAAGATCGAAGAGGCCTCCTGGATGAAGACTTCTTTCTACTTGGAAGAGGACTTTGCCGGCTGGATGAGGAAGGATGTCCGGACTTCGATAACTGTAAGTGGATCGTCGGGGGGTTAGTGTTAGTTTTTTTCATGGGTTTTTGGGGTGGAGTTTTTTTTTAGCTTAGGGTTTGGGCAATGTAAAAGAGCTAAATGCCCTTTTACGGGCAATGCCCATCCAAATGCCCTTTAAGGGCAATGTTTAGCTTAGGTTTATTTAGATTAGACTGTTAGGGGTGTTTGTATTTTTATTTTAAAGCAAAAAGAGCTGATTTCTTTGGGGCAATGCCCCACAAAAGGCCCTTTTAAGGGCCATTGGTAGTTTAGTGTAGGCTAGGGTTTTTTATTTTGGGGGGCTTTTTTATTTTGATAGGGCTATTAGATTAGGAGTAATTAATTTTTATTTTTGATAATTTAGTTTTTAATTTTTTTGTAATTTAGTGTTATTTTTTTGTTAGTTAATTGTATTTTATTGATTTAATTTATTTTATTTTATTGTAATGTTAGGTTTCAGTGTAAGGCAAGTTAGGTTTTATTTTACAGGTAACTTTGTATTTATTTTAACTAGGTAGGTAGTAAATAGTTAATAACTATTTTCTAACTAGTCTACCTAGTTAAAATAAATACAAACTTACCTGTGAAATAAAAATAAAACCTAAGCTAGCTACAATATAACTATTAGTTATTTAATAGCTAGCTTAGGGTTTTTTTTACAGTTTAGTTAATAATTGTAAGGTTTATTTAGATTTATTTTAATTATATTTAAGTTAGGGGGTGTTAGGGTTAGACTTAGGCTTAGGGTTACGTTAGGGTTATGCTTAGGTTTAGGGTTACGTTAGGGTTAGGTTTAGGGGTTAATATATTTATTTAGTGTTAATGATGTTGGAGGCCAGAGGTTTAGGGGTTAATAACTTTAGTATAGTGGCGGCGACATTGGGGGTGGCAGATCAGGGGTTAATAACTGTAATGTAGGTGGCGGTGATGTTAAGGGTGGCAGATTATGGGTTTATGTGTGTATTTAGGTGGCGGTGATGTTAGGGGCAGCAGATTAGGGGTTAATAACTGTATGTAGGTGGTGACGATATCGGGAGCGGCAGATTAGGGGTTAATAACATTAACAGATTAGGGGTTAATAACATTATGTAGGTGGCGTTTAGACGTGGTTTTTATGTTAGGGTGTTTAAATATAACTTTTTATTTCCCCATAGATATCAATGGGGCTGCGTTACGGAGCTTTTGTTTCTGCAATCGCAGGTGTTAGGCTTCTTTTTTGCCGGCTCTCCCCTTTGATGTCTATGGGGAAATCGTGCACGGGCACATCAAAGCAGCGCTTGTATTTGGGTGCGGTATGGAGCCCAACGCCACCATATCGCCCGTACAAGCCTGCTTTTTGCAAACCTGTAATAGCAGCGCTATAGGGAGGTGAAATAGTGCGGCTTTTGTGGCGGTCGTTAATTTCCCTATAACGCTGAAAACTCGTAATCTAGCTATTAGTAATGCATTATGGGGGAAAAGGGGATTTGTTTTCCTATTTTTTTATAATTTTTTTAACAATTTGCAGAATACAACTGTTGTATTTATGCTTTTTAAATATTAAAGAATAAATGCTAAGTTTTATAATTAAACCATTCTAATTAATCATTAGTTTGTGTATTTGATTATACTGATTGCTGGAGAGATGCTACTTTCTTATTTTCTTTTTTTATTAAATCAGAGAAAAAGGTATATAACTTGAATTCTAATAATATCAGGTTGTCATTTTACATGGGAAGCTGCTCATAACAGAGTTTCTGACCATATTTTTCAATTTCCTTTTCCCTGGAAGCAGAAACGTTATTTTTCAGGTAAAGTTATTAGGTTCTGTAATTCCTCCTTTTTATTTTAAAAACTGTTTGCTTGTGTATAATTCTATTTGTTAAGATCTTTTATTAATAATGCACAGTGACTGATTTTCTTTTTTGCTCATAATAAATGTTCCTTTATTCATTTTTTGCCTTTGTCTATTATTTGAACATCGTTGCTGAAAGAGTAGCATTAATACTGTGTTTTTTTAGATTTGTTTTTGCTAAATTATATTCTGGGATTTTAATTTGTTAGTCTGAGTTTTCCCTAAGATTTCCAGATATAATAAATGTTAGGTGGTGGCAGCTTAGAGATAGTTTAGTGTGGGTAGCATTAAGTTTGGAGCATTTTTTTCTAGGTCTAGAACAGACTAGCGGGTGTTGTTAACCCTTGCACCCACTGAACTAAGTCACAGACTTGCCTGGAGTGGCCAGACTGTGACAAATTGGAAACTTTCTGTTAACCCACTCTGTGTCAAACAAGTGACTGGTGCAAGGTTGGTTAACCCTGGTCGTCACAAAGAGCAATATTCTTTACAAGATAAAAAACATGAATTATTTTATTAAAGATAGATTAAAGCTGTTTTTCATTATTTTTTTTTTAAATCGTTTTACATTTTTCTACACTTTACTATTTTTTTTTTTAATTTCCCCAGTATACAATATTTATGTTGCCCAGATATTAGTGTTATTTCTAATGTGTCCCATAAACTCTCCTAGAGTTCCTTTTCAGAAATATAATCAATTTTATCACCTCATTTATTGAAGGCAAATACTAAGTTTTGCAAAATGCTGTTATTGCACCTCTTGCCGTGTTAGTTACAATAATAACATGCAGGTGTCTTGCAATTCAGTACATTATTGGTGATATATAATATGTGCATACAAAAGTAATTTGAATGTTATTATAGAGTTATTTAGCAAAGTTATAGGTTGTATACAAAAAGTGAGCATGCCAAAAATGGGAAATACACTGACTAGTTCATCCTTACATCATAAAGCAGGAAGACTACAATCCATAGTAAGATTACATGTATTCTCTACCACCTATAACCCCCTTTCTCATTTATAATTTTTGTACACAAGGAATACATAAATATGCATAAAAGGTTCAAGGTAGGTAGGGTGCCTCATAATCCTGTAGCGCCATGGTAGCTTTACCTGTTTTTTTCATATATTAACCCACACAAGAACATATATATATATATAAAAAAAAAATGTTTTATTCAAGGTTCATTTAAAGGCATACAACATTGTTAAAGTAAATTCTTATGTCACATGAAGTAAGATATCAGTTTTACAAGCAATGTAAAGAGTAAAACTAAAGGATAAGGAACACAAAGCTAATGAGATGTGTACCATGTAAACATTATATACATAGGATGTAGGGATGGGCGAATGTGTTTATATCCGAATTAGAATTGTAGAAATTCGATTTACATAATAGAATGTTGATAGGAACGAATATTCTTAAAAATTCGATTTTCGAATGTTATTTACAGTTTTCGAATGTCACTTTCAAATTCGAATGTCACATTCGAATTCGAATGTGACATTCGAATATCACATTCAAATTCGAATATTACATTTATAAAACACAATTGTAGACTAGAAACACTATTTCGAATGTCACATTTGAATCGAATATCACATTCGAATTGAATGTCACATTTGAATTCGAATATTACATTTATAAAACACAGTATTAGACTAGAAATACTCTTTCGAATTTGAATGTCACATTCAAATCGAATATCACATTTAAAACACAGTATTAGACTAGAAATACTATTTCAAATTCGAATGTGACATTCGAATTCGAATGTAGCATTCGAATTCGAATATTACATTTATTAAACACAGTTGTAGACTAGAAATACTATTTCAAATTTGAATGTCACATTCGAATTCGAATGTCACATTCGAATTCGAATATTACATTTCGAAATTGAATGAATACATAGCTAAACATTCTATTATTCGAATTAATATTTTCGAATTTTATTGAAATATTCGAAAATGAAAATTCGAAAATAGAATGTTAGAATGTTATATAAACATTTGAAATTCGATTCGAACAAACGAATGTATCAAAATTCGTTTTAAATTTCGCATTTTTAGAACATTTCGCCCATCCCTAATAGGATGCCAATTACATAGAAACCTTCTAAATGACACAATAGGCCACTCTTGGACCTCCAAAAGGTAAAAAAAAAAAGTATTAAGATAAAAGAAGGTTATTTCAAACAAAGGAGACCACTTGTGGATCTCAGATGATAAACCTCATTTTTATAATGCTTTATATCAGGCATAACAAACTCTTAGGGATTGTAACAGGAGAAAAACATGCAAACATGACCAGATGTAATCATCCCTTTTAACTGTTATTTAAAACAATTTAGTAATAGTGATCTAATGGTTTAGTGAAGGAGCCTCCAGGTACTAACACTAGTTTCTCCCTGGTCGCCAAAATGAGTAGCTAAGGGTCCAAACATCAATGACCGAACTGAGTTTACTTAAAGAGTAGCTTATAGCTTGATGGGAAGAAAAATAACATTTGACAGCTAGTGTTTATTGTTAGAGTTTTTTTAGAAAACTAGTTAGTTTTAGCAGCTATAATTACATAGAAATTAATTTATGTCTAGAATAGATATCTGTCTCCCAGTGTGGTTAGGGCAATGGAGCTTAGGGTAATGTATCAAAGGACACATGAATGAGGGTGGGTAGGAGTCAGGTACATATGTCAGCCTGCTTATATTCAGGTTTGTAACTAGATTCCTACAGTTTGATGCAATTCCCCAGTGATATAGATCTAGGTCTAAAAGGTGACGTGTATATAATGTGACTAGAGAGAGTAGTTTCTAAACAATGTGTAGAATTACATTATTAGTTAAGATCCGGACGTGTTGTTCCGCCTCTGCCGCTAGCCGTCCAACTCTAATTACCAGAGCTAAACCAGGACATGTGATACAGTTTGTGAATAAAATGGGAAAAAATAATTTTCACAAAACTATTTCACATTATTACTATTTACTTAGTATATGATCACTATAGGTATAACAGAAGGATCACATAGGGAGACACAGCGAATAAAATACAGTATTGTATATTGACTATTACATAACTAGTAAAAGATATATCCTCTGTGCTGTATGTATATCAGGAAGCATACATTTAGCTTGGAAAACCCCACGACATGTAGGACTGCAGTGTAGTTATATAATGTGTTTGGCGCAGATAATTATTTTAAAGACCCATCAAGTACATAAATTGTCATAAAGCCATGGTAGGGAACATGTTATATTATGTTATGTTAAGAAAGGTAACTTATAGGCCTCTAGTTATCAAGCCGTCAACTGAAAATACGCTGGAATTCCGCAGCATATTTGTGGCGAGGCTGATTCGCTGTAGTTATCAAGCCCTACAGCCAGGCAAAAGTAGAATTTAGTGACGTAACATACGATCCGCCGGACTCAGTCCGACACAAATCGATGGTTATGTCACTCCAGATGTTCCGAACGCAAGTTCGGCACAATCGGACTACTTTTGCTAGTTATCAAAGAACTAGCAGGTACGCTCGCCACTATTCCCGGCCAGCGTACCTGGTTTTCAATCTGCCGCCCTGGAGACGGCGGATCCCATAGGAATCAATGGGAGTCTGACAGCAGCGAGAGCTCATGTTCGCTGCTGCCCGATATCCCATTGATTTCTATGGGAAATGTCTACACCTAAAACCCTAACATGTACCCCGAGTCTAAACACCCCTAATCTGCCCCCCTATACCGCCGCCACCTACATTATCCTTATTAACCCCTAAACCGCCACTCCAGGACCCCGCCGCCACTATAATAAACGTATTAACCCCTAAACCGCCGCTCCCGGACCCCGCCGCCACCTACATTATACCTATTAACCCCTAATCTGCCGCCCCCTATACCGCCGCCACCTACATAAAGTTATTAACCCCTATCCTACCAATCCCGGACCCCGCCGCAAATAAATTCATTGTTTAACCCCTAAACCGCCGCACCCGGAGCCCTCCGCCACCTACATTACATTTATTAACCCCTATCCTGCCCCCCCTACACCGCCGCCACCTACAGTACATTGATTAACCCCTAATCTACCCCCCTACACCGCCGCCACCTACAGTACATTGATTAACCCCTAATCTACTCCCCTACACCGCCGCCAATATATTAAATGAATTAACCCCAAAACCTAAGTCTAACCCTAACCCTAACACCCCCTAACTTAAATATTATTTGAATTAATCTAAATAAATATTCCTATAATTAAATAAATTAATCCTATTTAAAACTAAATAATTACCTATAAAATAAACCCTAAGATAGCTACTATATAATTAATAATTACATTATAGCTATTTTAGGGTTTATTTTTATTTTACAGGCAACTTTGTATTTATTTTAACTAGGTACAATAGTTATTAAATAGTTATTACCTTGAGCCGTCTTCACCCAGCCAGGCACCACTGGTCATCCGATGGGGCAGAAGAGGACATCCGAACCAGCAGAAGTCTTCATCCTATCCGGGCAGAAGAGGACATCTGGACTGGCAGACATCTTCATCCAAGCGGCATCTTCTATCTTCATCCTTCCGGCGATGAGCGGCTCCATCTTGAAGACCTCTGGCGCGGAACATCCTTCTAGGCCGACGACTACCCGACGAATGGCTGGTCCTTTAAATGACGTCATCCAAGATGGCGTCCCTCGAATTCCGATTGGCTGAGAGGATTCTATCAGCCAATCGGAATTAATGTAGGAAAAATACGATTGGCTGATGTAATCAGCCAATCGGATTGAAGTTCAATCCGATTGGCTGATTGGATCAGCCAATAGAATGCGAGGTCAATCCTATTGGCTGATCCAATCAGCCAATCAGATTGAACTTCAATACGATTGGCTGATTATATCAGCCAATCGGATTTTTCCTACCTTAATTCCTATTGGCTGATAGAATCCTATCAGCCAATCGGAATTCGAGGGACACCATCTTGGATGACATCATTTAAAGGACCAGCCATTCGTCATTAGTCCGTCGGCCAGAAAGGATGTTCCGCGCCGGAGGTCTTCAAGATGTAGCCGCTCATTACCGAAGGATGAAGATAGAAGATGCCGCTTGGATGAAGATGTCTGCCGGTCCGGATGTCCTATTCTGCCCAGATAGGATGAAGACTTCTGCCGGTCCGGATGTCCTCTTTTGCCCCATCGGATGACCAGTGGTGCCCGGCTGGGTGAAGACGGCTCAAGGTAGGGTGATCTTCAATGGGGTAGTGTTAGGTTTTTTTAAGGGGGATTGGGTGGGTTTTAGAGTAGGGGTGTGTGGGTGGTGGGTTGTAATATTGGGGGGGTATTGAATTTTTTTTTTTACAGGTAAAAAAGCTGATTACTTTGGGGCAATGCCCCACAAAAAGCCCTTTTAAGGGCTGGTAAAAGAGCTGATTACTTTGGGGCAATGCCCCGCAAAAGGCCCTTTTAAGGTCTATTTGTAATTTAGTTGAGGATAGGGAATTTTATTATTTTGGGGGACTTTTTTATTTTATTAGGGGGTTTAGATTAGGTGTAATTAGATTAAACTTCTTGTAATATTTTTTTATTTTTTGTAATTTAGTGTTTGTTTTTTTTGTAATATAGTTTAGTTTATTTAATTGTATTTTATTTTAGATAATTGTAGTTAATTAATTTAATTAATTTATTGATAGTGTAGTGTTAGGTGTATTTGTAACTTAGGTTAGGATTTATTTTACAGGTAAATTTGTAATTATTTTAACTAGGTAGCTATTAAATAGTTAATAACTATTTAATAACTATTGTACCTAGTTAAAATAAATACAAAGTTGCCTGTAAAATAAAAATAAACCCTAAAATAGCTATAATGTAATTATGAATTATATTGTAGATATCTTAGGGTTTATTTTATAGGTAAGTATTTAGTTTTAAATAGGATTAATTTATTTAATTATAGGAATATTTATTTAGATTAATTTAAATAATATTTAAGTTAGGGGGTGTTAGGGTTAGGGTTAGACTTAGGTTTTGGGGTTAATTCATTTAATATATTGGCGGCGGTGTAGGGGGGTAGATTAGGGGTTAATTAATGTACTGTAGGTGGTGGCGGTGTAGGGGGGTAGATTAGGGGTTAATCAATGTACTGTAGGTGGCGGCGGTGTAGGGGGGGCAGGATAGGGGTTAATAAATGTAATGTAGGTGGCGGAGGGCTCCGGGTGCGGTGGTTTAGAGGTTAAACAATTAATTTATTTGCGGCGGGGTCCGGGATCGGCAGGATAGAGGTTAATAACTTTATGTAGGTGGCGGTGGTATAGGGGGCAGCAGATTAGGGGTTAATAGGTATAATGTAGGTGGCGGCGGGGTCCGGGAGCGGCGGTTTAGGGGTTCATATATTTATTATAGTGGCGGCGGGGTCCGGGAGCGGCGGTTTAGAGGTTAATAAGTTTATTTAGGTGTGGGGGGCTTAGTGACGGGCTAGCAAGAAAGCTGCGAAGAAGCCGATGAGCAGCGAGATCGATGACTGTCAATTAATAACAGTCCGCTGCTCATCGCTCCGTACTTGGTGCGCGGCTTCTTGACAGCTTTCTTGATAACTTTGGCGAACGTATTCAGGTCCGCGGTGGCAATTTTAGGTGAGCGTATTGGGCCGGAGAATGCAGGTAAGTAGACAGCTTGATAACTAGAGGCCAAAGGGACATTATACACTCATTTTTTCTTTGCATAAATGTTTTGTAGATGATCTTTTTATATAGCCCATAAAGTTTTTGTTTTTTTTAAAAAATACAGTTTTGCTTATTTTTAAATAACATTGCTCTGATTTTCAGACTCCTAATCAAACCCCAAAGTTTTATGTGAATACCCTCAGCTACCTTCTCCAGCTTCCTCCTATTTGTATAAAGGGTCTTTTCATATGCAAAAGAAGGGGGAGGGGGAGTGTCTTATTTCCCACTTGCACTGGGCTTTCCAGCTACCTTTTCAACAGAGCCAAACTGACAGCTTCTAAGAAAGTTTTTAAACAGTTTTATACTGGATTTTTATATCAGTATCTGTGCATCTTATTCTTTAAAGTAGTTTCTATTACATGCAGTTATATGAAAATGAGTGTATACTGTCCCTTTAATATTCTTAACATAACATTTTTGAGGGTTCTATGTAATAAGGTTTCACCCCAGTGATGAAATTTGCATTAATCTTCATAGGGAATATGGGTAGTATGAAACTAATCAAAGATATAAGAGAATGTTTATGGATAAGTGAACTTCACAAATGGGGACAAATGTGGGAGACCAGCAAATAATCAGGACCTCTATAATTTGAACTTAACAACACCATCTTGTAAATAAAAAAAAAAGAAAAGGCTACTGTACAGTACTATAATGGGTTGAGCAGGGAAAACTGCAATGAGGGTCTAACAGATATATTAGCTGTCGAAATGCAGCAACGGTATAGAAAATAAATAAAAGATAAAAAAATAATTAAGTGCAAATATTACTTATATCCCCTAATACTATACGTCAAAACAGTTCTAATCTTCAAATGCCATATTGGATTATAAACAATAAAAAGAAAGTGCAACATATATTAAATGAGCAGGATTGAACTACAAAACGTAATACTTTAAAAGTTAGGTGCTTTGAGTATATGTGATTAGGCTGTCATATCACCTCTGTACAGAAGTTAGCATCAATCCTTCTGAGGGATATGTGTGGCATATACGGAATTTAGAGGAATAAACAGAGTATATTTGTTTCATCCGACTCCAACCTTTCTGATCCGACACCAAGCTGCCATGCTTAGATGTGACAGTAGCAACCCAAATAGTTCACGGGATTGAGCTGAGGGATCCAGCACAGATGGTATGGTTATCTGCGGTTTCCAGTCTGCATCAGTACTGTCATATTCCATCTTGCCCTCTCTAATATTCGCGGTGAAGGTGTTCAGCAGTAGGCAAAGTTCGCATGGGTTTGGTCAGGATTTCATATCTTCTTGCTGATCTGTAGAAGTTGTTGCGCCATTATTGGCTATAGCGATAGAAAGTGCTTGGTCCCCATGAATTTAGATTGATTGTTCACTTTCTTTTACCTCACAGCTAGATCCTGACTTATGCAAGGGTACTTCAGCTGCGTGCTGGATGTCACTCATACGATCCTGTCTCGTTTCTAGGCAAACAGTGTGAGCGGCATCATTACAAATGTTCCCCATTCTGATTCTAGCTGTATGCAGAATTGTGAGTAATATAAACTCAGAAGGCGTTCTACCTCCTCTAAAACAGTCCGGATTGCGATTGCCATTATATAGAGAGGCGACCAGTTCATAAAAGGCTCTTTTGCCAATTGTCAGCTTGCTTGTCAGATTGATGTAGGTGCACTCACGGTGCTAGCTGGGGGGGTATTCTCACGGTGCTGCCGGGGGGGTATTCCACGTGGCTGATGTTGGAGGCCACAACTACAAATGAAGCTCCGGGCTCAAAAGCTATCTTAGTAAGATTGGTCTCGTTAGGCAGATTTTCTTTAGTAGGCAGATATTATATTAGTCTCTGTCTCAGATGTTTCATGTAAAGGGTGATATCAAATATATTACACTAGAAAGCTAGAGCAGCTTGCAGAAGTGCAACCTATCATGGCCGTTGCCGGGATGTTCCCCCACAAGAACATATTTTAAATACTGCACACATTGGTAATGGCAGCAAGAAACATCCAAACACATCTCATTCTGGAAAATACATTTATCAGAGATCTCCTATTCAATTTATCCATCACACCATAAATAATTATTTGCTTTCAACTGGTTCTCTTTCAAGGGCATTGTGAAAATTCAAACATTGTCACATAGCAACCAGAAAATCTTTAATCTAATCTAATCGTTTTGGTTGATTAATCCTTGGAATAACCTTTTAAATATCATAGATGTTCCTAAAACTATTTAATACATTTCTCACTGCCACTTTAGCACAGTGTATTCTATTACTGCTCTTAATTTAAATAATGTTTTTGTAATTTATAAAAGTAATTGACCCTAAAATATTGTTAGCAAAAAGCAAGTCAATATCTCTTCATTCTCACCCAAAATTATAAGAGCAGCCCAAATCAGTCAGGTGATCTTGTGGGATATACGCTCCCAATTGTTTTTCTTTCCAGACTAAATACAAGGTTCCAGTTTTTCTTTATATATAAAAAAGCATAAACAGTTGTGGCTAATATTTAAAGGGCAGTCTAGTCAAAATTAAACTTTTATGATTCAGATAGGGCATGCAATTTTAAGCAACTTTCCAATTTACTTTTATCATCAAATTTGCTTTGTACTCATGGCATTCTTTGCTGAAAGCTAAACCTAGGTAGGCTCAAACTGATTTCTAAACTGTTAAAAAAAAACGCCTCTTATCTCAGTGCATGTTGAAATTTTTTCGCAGTTAGACAGTACGAGTTCATGTGTGCCATATAAATAACATTGTGCTCACTCCTGTGGAGTTATTTAAGATTGGCTAGAGCATGAATATGTATTCTCTCAAAAGATGGCAGATTTAACTTCCAAGGTAACACATCAAGAACAGCATTTTGTAGACCTAGAGGATAAATTAGATGACCTTGAAAACCGCACTAGACGCAATAACTTGCGGTTTTGAGGGATACCAGAGACGGTACAAAGCAATGAAATACAAGAGTTTCTACAGGGCATTTTTATGGAGATGGCAGGTGCAGAAGGCATGGAACTGACTGATATCATCCTGGATAGAGCTCACAGGGCCTTGCGCCCTAAACCAGCTGCAGATCTCCCGCCCAGAGATATTATTGTACGTTTCCAGAATTACCATCACAGAGAAGACATTTACAACCTAGCTAGAAAACAACAAGCTGTGATGTATCGAGATAGTCGCATACAAATCTTTCAAGACCTGTCCACGAGAACCTTACAAAAAAGAAGAGACCTTTCTGCCTTAACCCTTCATCTGAGACAATTAAAGATCCCGTACAGATGGGGATTTCCCACTTCAGTAATTGCTACAAAAAATGGAAATCGGTGTGAATGCCGATCACTATCTGACATAGACAAGTTCTGTACTATGATGGGCATTCCTTCTCCGAGCAAGGATTCTATGCAGCAGTCACAAAACCTTCCACTAGAACGGACTGCTCCAAAACTGCAGAGGAGACCCTGGCTAGAGAAGGCGATTAATCAGCTCAATCGGAGACAACCTGGCCCAATAGATACTGACTCAGTACAGCCGGGATGATCCTGTTTGTGTTCCCTTTTCTTTTTGCAGGCACTTTAATCAATGACAGCTTTTGTCTGTTAAAATCTTGTGTAGGTAAAAGACATACTTTGCATCATGAACTATATTGATGGATACAGGGTCCTTGCAGAAACCAAAAAGAACTGCGGCAAGTATACTGAATGCATATGTTACATTGAGATTAATGCAAATTACATTGAGCTAAAATTCAATTATTAGAATGAGGCTATGTTTATTGTGCATCCATTAAATGTTTATTATAGTGTTAGACACCTTATCTGGTTCAATATGTAGCTATCACTGAATCGTAGCCCTTCCTTTGATATTTAAAAATACAAACCTCTGTGCCTCCGGTCTACATGGCTCATTTTGTAATGGACACACGTGACATTTTAGTCCAAATGCTTATTGGGCTTGGGCGGTGCAGAACGAGGGCACAAAGTTCAACAAAATCTACTAAAAAAAACACAGACATTCGCCTAGATTTAGAGTTTTGTCTGTAAAGACCCGCGGTGCTAACGCTCCTTTTTTTCCAGCGCACCCTTAAGACAACGCTGGTATTTAGAGTTGTCTGAATGGCTGCGTTAGCCTCAGAAAAGGGAGTGTTGAGCATAATTTAGCTCCACTTACACCCTCAATGCCAGCACTGCTTACGGTAGCAGTAAGCTGGAAAAACATGCTTGTGCACGATATCCCCATAGGATACAATGGGGCTGAGCTTGCTGAAAAAAAACCTAACACCTGCAAAAAAGCAGCGTTCAGCTCCTAACGCAGCCCCATTGTTTCCTATGGGGAAACACTTTCTAAGTCTGCACCTAACACCCGAGTCTAAACACCCCTAACCTTACACTTATTAACCCCTAATCTGCTGCCCCCGCTATCGCTGACACCTGCATTTTATTATTAACCCCTAATCTGCTGCTCCTTACACCGCCGCAACCTACATTATCGCTATGAACCCCTAATCTACTGCTCCTAACATCGCCGACACCTATATTATATTTATTACCCCCTAATCTGCCCCCCCAACGTCGCCGCCACCTACCTACACTTATTAACCCCTAATCTGCCGACCGGACCTCGCCGCCACTATAATAAATGTATTAACCCCTAAACCGCCGCACTCCGCCTCGCAAACACTATAATAAATTTTATTATCCCCTAATCTGCCCTCCCTAACATCGCCGCCACCTACCTACAAATATTAACCCCTAATCTGCCGCCCCCAACGTCGCCGCTACTATAATAAAGTTATTAACCCCTAAACCTAAGTCTAACCCTAACACCCCCCTAACTTAAATATAAATTAAATTTAAAGAAATAATTTTACTATAATTAAATAAATTAATCCTATTTAAAACTAAATACTTACCTATAAAATAAACCCTAATATAGCTAAAATATTACTTATAGTTACATTGTAGCTATCTTAGGGTTTATTTTTATTTTACAGGCAACTTTGTATTTATTTTAACTAGGCACAATAGTTATTAAATAATTAATAACTATTTAATAGCTACCTAGTTAAAATAATTACAAAATTACCTGTAAAATAAATCCTAACCTAAGTTACAAATACACCTAACACTACACTATCAATAAATTAATTAAATAAATTACCTACAATTATCTAAACTAAAATACAATTAAATAAACTAAACTATAATACAAAAAAACACAGAATTACAGAAAATAAAAAAAATTACAAGAAGTTTAAACTAATTACACCTAATCTAAGCCCCCTAATAAAATAAAAAAGCCCCCCAAAATAATAAAATGCCCTACCCTATTCTAAATTACAAAGTAATCAGCTCTTTTACCAGCCCTTAAAAGGGCTTTTTGCGGGGCATTGCCCCAAAGTAATCAGCTCTTTTACCTGTAAAAAAAAATACAACCCCTCCCAACATTAAAACCCACCACCCACACACCCCTACTCTAACCCACCCAAACCCCCCCTTAAATAAACCTAACACTAACCCCCTGAAGATCTCCCTGCCTTGAGTCGTCTTCACCCAGCCGAGCCGAATTCTTCATCCAAGCGGAGCAAGAAGAGGTCCTCCATCCGGTAGAAGTATTCATCCAAGCGGCATCTTCTATCTTCATACATCCGGAGCGGAGCGGAGCGGAGCCATCTTCTATCCAGCCGACGCGGAGCCATCCTCTTCAACCGACGGACTAACGACGAATGACGGTTCCTTTAAGGATTCTATCAGCCAATCGGAATTAAGGTAGGAAAAATCTGATTGGCTGATTCAATCAGCCAATCAGATTGAAGTTCAATCCGATTGGCTGATCCAATCAGCCAATCGGATTGACCTTGCATTCTATTGGCTGATTGGAACAGCCAATAGAATGCGAGGTAGAATCCTATCAGCCAATCAGAATTAGAGGGACGCCATCTTGGATGACGTCCCTTAAAGGAACCGTCATTCGTCGTTAGTCCGTCGGTTGAAGAGGATAGCTCCGCGTCGGCTGGATGGAAGATGGCTCCGCTCCGCTCCGGATGTATGTAGATAGAAGACGCCGCTTGGATGAATACTTCTACCGGATGGAGGACCTCTTCTTGCCCCACTTGGATGAAGACTTCTACCGGATGGAGGACCTCTTCTTGCTCTGCTTGGATGAAGAATTCGGCTCGGCTGGGAGAAGACGACTCAAGGTAGGGAGATCTTCAGGGGGTTAGTGTTAGGTTTATTTAAGGGGGGTTTGGGTGGGTTAGAGTAGGGGTGTGTGGGTGGTGGGTTTTAATGTTGGGGGGGTTGTATTTTTTTTACAGATAAAAGAGCTGATTACTTTGGGGCAATGCCCCGCAAAAAGCCCTTTTAAGGGCTGGTAAAAGAGCTGATTACTTTGTAATTTAGAATAGGGTAGGGCATTTTATTATTTTGGGGGGCTTTTTTATTTTATTAGGGGGCTTAGATTAGGTGTAATTAGTTTAAACTTCTTGTAATTTTTTTATTTTCTGTAATTTAGTGTTTGTTTTTTTTGTATTATAGTTTAGTTTATTTAATTGTATTTTAGTTTATCTAATTGTAGGTAATTTATTTAATTAATTTACTGATAGTGTAGTGTTAGGTGTATTTGTAACTTAGGTTAGGATTTATTTTACAGGTAATTTTGTAATTATTTTAACTAGGTATCTATTAAATAGTTATTAACTATTTAATAACTATTGTGCCTAGTTAAAATAAATACAAATTGCCTAATGCTGCTTTTGACGGCTAACGCCAAACTCTAAATCTAGGCGTATGTTTGTTATTATGCAGATGTCTTCTCTTATTTACTGGTAGATCTCAGTTACTAAAGTAGCAAATAAATTGTGCCATGCTCCATATTTACTATTTTTATGATGACTGTGTGTTTGTAGTTGGGATTTAATAATCAGCAGCAACTATAGCTGTTAAAACACCTGTTAAAAGTTTATTATAATGTAGAATACTGTTTGTGTCAATACCTGTTGATTAGGAAGGGATTCTTATTATTCCTCTGTAATAAAAAACACAAGCCATTTTGCCTTCGGCTTGTGTGGCCCAGTTATAGTAAGCACTGATGGTATTTACGTCCTACTACATCTGGGACTAGGGTGGGGCGAGGCGAATGCACATGGTAATACTCTTGTTGATCAATAATGTTGGGTGGGATAGCTCTGAGAAATCTGTACTGATAACGTTTGAAAATACTAATTTAGCCCACCATGCCTTCTCTACTACCACTATGGGTGTTATCTGTTAGATATGTGGACCTGGAATATACAGGATTCCACATTGTAGTTACTATAACTTTATTTTATATATGGCTGAATAATACAATAATGACCTTTGCAGGTACCCGGTTTGTTAACCTTTCTGTCAGGGTTTTTTCCCTGTTGTGTTTGCCATGTGCTGCTGGCAGCCTTTTTACTTACCTCTCTTCCTGACTATGGTGCATTGTGGGGGATGCTGCTCAATTCCTGCACTTCCTTTTATGGCCAGCCTGGTGTGCATCATCCATGTGAGACAGGATGCAGTCTCAGAATTGTGATGTCATCACTTATTATTTAAAGGGCCTCTGTTCAGTATGCTTTGCCTTTGCGTTGTCGCAGACCTGTTTGTGAGAGTTCCTGTGTATTACCTGGCTGCCTGACGTCCTTCCTGGTTCCAGATCTCTGGCTTGTCCCTGACTCTGCTGTTTTCCTTGTTCCTGATTCCGGCTCGTCTGACTATTCGCTTTGGCTCCTGACTCGGCTCTGGTTTTGATTCCTGGCTTGTTATTTGACTTGTGGAATTTTTACTATTTTTTGCTATTAATAAAGGTGTGATTATTTTTGCACTTCTCGTCTCAGTCTGATTCCTGGCACCCTGACATTACGCAAAGGCCATGAATCCTGATGGTGCTAATAATCCACCTTTACCTGCCATCATTTCCAGGATGGATGTACAGGATCACCGCTTGGATCAATTTGCACTAGCCCTGCAAACCCTGCTGACTCGCACTGCACATTTGCAGTTATGGCTGCTCCTGTTTCCGCTGCTGCACCTATGCCTACCAGGAGCATGTCCGGTTCTGCACCTCTACCTCAGCGATATGGAGGCGATCCTATTCAGTGCAGAGGGTTTTTGAACCAAGTGGGCATTTACTTTGAGATGTTACCTCAGGCGTTTCTCTCTGACAGAGCTAAGGTGGGATTTCTCATCTCGTTACTCTCTGACACAGCTCTTGCCTGGGCTAATCCCTTGTGGGAGACTAATAAACCTGTGATTTCAAATTACCCTGAATTTGTGGCCTCCTTTCGAAGGGTATTTGATGTTCCGGCTTGCTCCTCCTCTGCTGCTAAACGACTCATGTCCATTCAGCAAGGTACAAGATCTGTTGCTCAGTATGCTATTGAGTTCCGTACGCTTGCCGCAGAGGTAGGTTGGAACAATGAAGCCTTTGTTGCCGCCTTCTTTCATGGGCTCTCTGATGCGATTAAAGACGAAGTTGCTGCCAGAGATTTACCAGAGGATCTCGAGGCATTGGTGTCTTTTTTGATCCTAATTGACATCAGACTCAGAGAGAGGCCCTCTTTCAAGGAGCGCTTGTGGAAGATCCTGTTCCGTTGTCTCCTACGTGTTCGTTCCCACCCATGCCTCCCTCTCCTCCCATGCCTCCTGGTCCCGAGTCACCAGGTACTGCTGAGCCGATGCAGCTGGGATTCACGTGCCTCTCCGTGGCGGAGAGGGCCTTTAGGAGGAGGGAGGGGCTCTGTCTCTATTGTGGGTTACAGGGCCACCTTTTGAAGTCTTCTCCTACACGGCCGAGAAACGCTCACACCTAAGGTCCTGTTGGGGGCAGACCTTGGGTGGTTTATCTTCATCCCCAGAACTGCTTAAGGAGAAACCTTTGGTCACGGTTGTCCTTTCCTGGGTGGACTCCTCCATAGTCACCCAGGCTCTTGATGACTCTGGTGCTGCGGGCTATTTCATTGACAGTGCTTTTTTATCAAAGCACTCTATTCCTGTTTTGCCTCGGTCTGTTCCGCTTGCTATTTAGGCCATTGATGGCAGGCCCCTTCAGCCCACACTCGTTACTCAAGAAACTGCTCCGTTGACCATGGCTGTTGGGGCTCTCCATTTTGAAACCCTCCAGTTTCAGGTGATAAACTCTCCGCATTTTCTGGTTGTTCTGGGTTATCCCTGGCTCCAAAAACACAATCCCAGTCTCGACTGGCACAGGTCCGAAATTTTGTCGTGGTCCCCGAAATGTATTTCCACTTGTCTTCGGAAACCAGTTAAAGTCTTGTGCACTTCTTCGGTTTCTCAATTGCCAGAGGAGTACCGAGAGTTCCTAGACGTGTACATTGCCTCCTCACAGGTCTTACAATTGTGTCATAGACCTGCAACCCGGAGCCATTCCTCCTCGGGGCCGGGTGTACCCTCTGTCTGTTGCAGAGAATTGTGCTATGGAGGAGTATGTTGCCGATGCTCTGTCGCGCGGGGATCATCCGCAAATCCTGCTCTCCTGCAGGGGCTGGCTTCTTCTTTGTGAAGAAAAAGGGTGGCGAGTTAAGACCATGTATCGATTATAGGGGTCTTAATCGTCTTACCATTAAGAATGCTTACCCTATTCCGCTTATTACGGAACTCTTTGACCGCCTTAAATGAGCTACGGTCTTTACTAAACTTGATTTGAGAGGAGCGTACAATCTCGTTAGGATTAAGGAGGGCCACGAATGGAAAACAGCATTTAACACCAGGAGCGGGCATTATGAGTATCTTGTAATGCCCTTTGGCCTATGTAATGCTCCTGCTGTTTTTCAGGAATTTATTAATGATGTCCTACGAGATATGTTGCAACAGTGTGTTGTGGTGTACTTAGACGACAACCTCATACACTCACCCACACTTGAGGCTCATCGTTCTGATGTTACACGGGTTCTTCAGAGACTACGTGAGAACGGCATGTTTTGTAAACTCGAGAAATGTGAGTTCCATCAGACTCAAGTAACCTTCCTAGGTTATGTTATCTCCGTTGTAGGGTTCTCCATGGATCCTGACAAGTTATCTGCAGTTCTGCAGTGGCCTCGCCCAGTTGGTCTTCGGTCTATTTAACGTTTTTTGGGGTTCGCCAATTACTATAGAAAGTTTATTAAAAACTTTTCTTCCTTGGTCAAACCTACCACAGACATGCCCCGTAAAGAGAATGATCCACTCCATTGGTCACCTACTGCCATTAAGGCCTTTGATAGTCTTAAGACTGCCTTTGCTGCCGCTCCAGTTCTGGCTCATCCTAACCCTGTCCTGCCTTTCGTTCTTGAGGTCGATGCGTCTGAGACTGGAGTAGGTGCCCTCTTGTCTCAACGTCCTACGGCTGACGGTTCCTTGCACTTGTGTGGTTTCTTCTCTAAGAAATTGTCTCCAGCGGAGTGCAATTATGAAATTGGCGACAGGGATACTGGCCATAATTTTGGCACTTAAGGAATGGAGGCATCTTCTCGAGGGTACTAGCGTGCCAGTGCTCATTCTTACTGACCACAAGATTTTAACTTATCTATCTGAAGCAAAATGTCACCCCGACAGGCCAGATGGGCGCTATTTTTGTCTCGGTTTAATTATGTGGTCTCCTACCTGCCTGGTAGTAAGAATGTTAGGGCTGATGCCCTCTCTCGACAATTTTCGTCTCTGTCCAAGGAGGAGTCTGTACCTACTCCTGTTATACCTCCTAACCATATTTTTGCTACCATACGTACTAAAGATCCTGGCTGCACAAACCAATGCACCTCCTGAGAAACCTAGTGGTAAGTGTTTTGTTCCTGAGAATCTTCTAACTAAACTTTTGCACACTTACCACTATCCTAAAGCCGCAGGTCACCCAGGCAAGAACCAAATGATTTGGTCTGTCACTCGACAATTCTGGTGGCCAGGTCTTCGTTCTGATGTTGCTACGTATGTTGCCTCCTGCTCAGTTTGTGCACAGAATAAGACTCCTCAACGTCTTCCTGTGGGTCTTCTTCAACCTATTGCTAATGGTGAGCGTCCTTGGACACATCTTTCCATGGACTTCATTGTCGAGCTCCCTGTTTCCAATGGCAATACTGTTATCCTTATGGTGGTTGACCGTTTTTCTAAAATGTCACATTGCATTCCCTTGATGAAGCTGCCTACCGCTCAGGAGCTTGCTTCAATTTTGCCCGGGAGGTCTTCCATTTACATGGGTTACCCAAGGAGATAGTGTCAGACCGGGGTACCCAGTTTGTCTCCAGATTTTGGCGTTCCTTTTGTGCTCAAATGGGGATCCAGCTTTTCCTTCTCCTTGGCATATCACCCTCAATCCAATGGAGCTGCGGAACGGTCTACTCAAGCTCTGGAACAGTTCCTCCGTTGCTATGTCTCAGATCACCACAATAATTGGTCTGAACTGTTACCTTGGGCAGAGTTTGCTCGTAATAGTGCTATTAATGCTTCCTCCCAGTTATCCCCGTTCATGGCGAATTATGGGTTTCAACCATCCTTGTTGCCCGATTCATTCATGTCTCAGGGTATTCCGACTTTGGAGAAGCATCTCCGGCAACTCTGTTCCACATGGGTGCAGATTCAGGATTGCCTTCATCGTTCTATGCAGCGCCAAAAGTTCCAGGCTGATCGTAGGCGTCTGCCCGCACCTTCCTACCAGGTTGGTGAGAGAGTTTGGCTGTCCTCCTGCAACTTGAACCTTCGTGTGCCTTCCAATAAATTTTCTCCCCATTATGTTGGTCCTTTTCGAATACTCCGACGGCTTAATCCTGTGGCCTACGCTCTTGACCTTCCTCCTGCTATGCGCATCTCCAATGTTTTTCCTGTCTCCCTCTTGAAACCTTTGGTTTGTAATCGGTTTACCACTGTGTTGCCTTGTCCCCATCCTATCTTTGTTGACAACCATGAGGAGTATGAGGTCAGCAGCATTATTGACTCTCGTATGTCCAGAGGCCGTGTACAGTATTTGGTTCACTGGAGAGGCTACAGTCCGGAGGAGCGTTCTTGGGTTCCCTCCTCTGATGTTCATGCTCCCGCCCTCCTCCGTGCCTTCCATGCCCGTTTCCCCAATAAGCCTTTTGTCCTCCCACGGGGGAGGGGTCATTGAGGGGAGGGTACTGTCAGGGTTTTTTCCCTGTTGTGTTTGCCATGTGCTGCTGGCAGCCATTTTACTCACCTCTCTTCCTGACTATGGTGCATTGTGGGGGATGCTGCTCAATTCCTGCACTTCCTTTTATGGTCAGCCTGGTGTGCATCATCCATGTGAGACAGGATGCAGTCTCAGAATTGTGATGTCATCACTTATTATTTAAAGGGCCTCTGTTCAGTATGCTTTGCCTTTGCGTTGTCGCAGACCTGTTTGTGAGAGTTCCTGTGTAGTACCTGGCTGCCTGACGTCCTTCCTGGTTCCAGATCTCTGGTTTGTCCCTGACTCTGCTGTTTTCCTTGTTCCTGATTCCGGCTTGTCTGACTATTCACTTTGGCTCCTGACTCGGCGCATCTGACTACCAGCTCTGGTTTTGATTCCTGGCTTGTTATTTGACTTGTGGACTTTTTATTATTTTTTGCTATTAATAAAGGTGTGATTATTTTTGCACTTCTCGTATCAGTATGATTCCTGGCACCCTGACACTTTCTCACTTGTTGAACGTTTTGTAAGTTTGATATTAATTGCATTTTGGAGCTGTTCCCCACCACCTTCTTGGGAAGTTTAGATTGCTACGACTTACCATATATTGTCTACTGGGTTATATCTCTATCTCTCCATTCTATTACTTTTTCTCTTCCCTTACTTTTTCCGTCACTTACCCCTATCAGTCCACTCATACTGACAGGCTTGTGCCCATCGGTGTATATACGACCCCCGTAAGAGACATAAATGCCCCTTGACCCTAGCCACCTGACCTCAGATTTGGTTATGAGTACCTTAACAATAGCAAGCCAAAATGTGAAAGGGTTTCTTTCGGCAGAGAAACGCTCAAAAGCATACTATGATTTCCACAAAAAGAACATTGATATAGTCATGATACAGGAGACCCATTTTAGGAAATGTAACGAGCCCCAGCTAACTACAAGGTACAATGACAGATACTTCTTTAGCTCAGGACCAAATAGGAAAAACGGCGTCTGCATATCTATTAAACAGAATGTCTCCTTTGAACTCCTCCAGAAATACTCAGATAAGGAGGGCAGACTTTTGATTTTGGTTCGGCTATACTATGGTACTCCGATTACTTTAGCCAATGTTTACGCCCCAAATAGGCCCACGCCCTTTTTTTATAAATCAATAATTAATGCAATATTGGATATTTTTAAGGGCACAGTCATACTAGAGGGTGACTTTAATTTCACCATGCACCCTACTCTGGATAATTCAACAGGGAAATCATATCTTAGCAATAAACTATTGAAAGCTAATTGTGCCGCACTACACTCTATTTCCTTGTTTGATACCTGGAGATTAGCACAGAAAGACTATACATTTTTTTCCCACCCCCAGCATTCTTACTCTAGACTTGATTACATAATGTGTCATCAGATGCTCTTAACTAATATAATCCAGTCCAAAATAACACACACACCGTGGTCTGACCATAACATGGTTCTTTCCACTTTCCATTGGTCTACTAGGCCCAGGAACATTCTAAATTGGAGACTAAATGATTCTATCCTAACAAATCAAGAAACACTAGAAGAATTGACCAAGGCGTCTGACGAGTATTTTCTAATTAATAAACCGGAGGACACGTCTGCTGCGAACAATTGGGAGGCATACAAATGCTATATTAGAGGATATCTAATAAAACACACGACTAAATTAAAGGGCCATAATACCCAAATGTTTAAACACTTGAAAGTGATGCAGCATAGCTGTAAAAAGCTGACTAGAAAATATCACCTGAGCATCTCTATGTAAAAAAGAAAGATATTTTACCTCAAAAGTTCCTCAGTAGCCACCTCCCATTGTAAAGGATTTCTAAGCAGCATTTTAGTGTGTCTGTCCTTGGACATCTGAAAGGATGAGCATCGTGCACTCTCATATTATTTCACCAATCAGGTAAAGGAAACTTACTATGAAATCTCATGAGAGTTAAGTCAAATCTCATGAGATCACAGTAAGAGTTCATGACCTCAGCACTGCTGATGCTGATTGGCTGCTGTTCATTTCTTCATTTTTTTTTTATTTTTACCTGCAGCTGGGAGCAGGTGAAGTATAACTTTCTACACAGAACTTACTCTGCTGAGCTGAGGAGATTGTGAGGTAAAATATCTTCCTTTTTTACATAGAGATGCTCAGGTGATATTTTCCTGTCAGCTTTTTACAGTTATACTGCATCAGTTTCAAGTGATTTAGCATATGAGTATTATGTCCCTTTAAACTAAGATCTGCTCAATTCACATCTCTGACAAATAATTAAAATACAGCAGATAACATACACAAGGCAGACCCGACTTCCACCCAAAAGCTCCTGGAACTCTCACTAGCAAGAGATAGTGTTAACAAATACCTGACCCAAAATGCGCATTTGAGAGCTCTTACCACAAAAGCCAAATTATTCGCAGAAAGTAATAAAGCAGGACGTCTCCTGGTTAGGTCACAAAAAACAAAGATACAACTCTTTCATTAGATTTATTTCGCACCCATCAGGGGGATTAGTCAGTAAAAATGAGAACATTGCGGATACTTTTGTTTCATATTACTCCAAATTTTATAATCTTAATCCTAACATGTCTCATGATAAACTCAGTAATATAGAAAAGTCCCTGAATACTTTAGAAACTCCGAAGATTACAGAAGAAGACAGACACGCCCTAGATTCCCCTATAACGCTCCAAGAAATTATAAATACTGTTAAGACACTCCCAAATGGCAAATCCCCTGGACCAGATGGTCTAATGGCCAAATTTTAGCAATTGCTCCATTCCCAATTAGGCGCACTGCTACATACGCTATTTACTTCAATAGATAAAGGCGAGGTTCTTTCTCACTCCCTATTAGAGGCCACCATTACGGTAATCCCGAAAGCTGATAAACCGGGCAATCAGGTAGGCAATTACAGACCTATTTTGCTACTAAATATTGACATAAAGATATACGCTAAAATACTGTCAAATCGTATGAACGCCGTCTTACCAAATATCGTACACCCAGATCAGGTGGGCTTTGTCAAAGGGAGAGAGGCAAAGGATAATACTATCAGAGTTCTACATTCCCTACAGTCTTCACACGATAATAAGACCCCCCTCACTCTTTTATCGACTGATGCGGAGAAGGCCTTTGATAGGGTTAGCTGGCACTTTCTGTGGGGGGCCCTGTCAAAATTTGGTTTCTCCAAGACCTTTCTCACTAGAATTCAGGCACTATACTCAGGACCACAAGCATGGGTTCAGGTAAACGGAAGTATCTCACGATCCTTCCCTATAACAAATGGAACTCGCCAGGGCTGCCCGCTGTCACCATTATTATTTGCTATAACCATTGAGATCTTAGCCATAAAAATCAGAGAAAACATGGATATTCTGGGTATACAATATAACCAAATTAACAAAAATGTGTGTTGTTCGCGGACGATGTGATCCTAACTCTTCAATCACCTTCCACTACCCTCCCTGCATTGATACAGACTTTAGAGGCCTATGGACAGGTATCTAACTTCTACATTAATATGGAGAAATCAGGGGTATTACTGATAAACACACCTCAGCATGATGTTGATTTTATAAAATATCACACTGCATTTAGGATAACTGACAAACTTAGGTATCTAGGTTTAACGATTCCCAACAATAGCCAGGACCTCTACCAAGCTAATTATATTAGTCTCCATCGATCAGTGAAAACCCTTCTTAAGGGCTGGCACAAACAGGGACATTTGTCCTGGATGGGAAGGATAAACACTGTCAAAATGATGATAATACCAAAATACCTGTTTCTTTTCCAGACATTGCCGATGGCTCTACCTAACTCGTTTTTACGTGCTCAGCAGAGAATGATTAACTCATTCATTTAGTCTTATAAAAAACCTAGGGTGTCTCAAAATACTCTTTATCTGCATAAAGATGATGGGGGACTTAATGTCCCGCACCTCTTGAATTACTATAGGGCTGTCCATTTGGCTAGGGTGATTTCCTGGTCCCATTCTCATCCTACTACTTTGTGGGTGCAAATCAAAACATCCCTATTAAAGGTTAAATGCATGAGAGACATTGCATGGCTTCCCAAAAACCATAGAACGCCCTTGGCATACCAAAACAGCTATGCCAAAGCCACCCTTGAGGTGTGGGACTATGTAATTGCACACACCAAAGGAATTTCCACCCCAGTTTCCCCTCTAACCCCAATTATAGGCAACCAGATTTTCCTACAAAAAACTTCCTTTACTCACATGAATGCCATAGAACACTTGCATAACCTACCTATTTATGTATTGCTAGATTCAGGTGTGATCAAAGATAGAGTATTATTAAATAATGAACTGGGCCCCCCTTTCCATAACTGGTATTCGTATCTACAGATCAGACATGCACTTAACAACAGCACACATAAACACAATGTTTTAAGACCATTAAAGGTTTTTGAACGGATATGCATAAATACTGAAATTAAGAGAGCACATCTTTCATTAACATATAAAATGCTCAAAGGGTCTTTCCCTGCTCAGAGACCTGCATATTTAATAAAATGGAATACAGAAATATTAGAGAACGTTAGTGATGATGACTGGAGGCTTTGCTTCAAGGCGTCTCATTCAGCTTCTACTTCATTGCTCATATCTGAAAAGAATTACAAAATACTTGCCTGATGGTACCTGACACCACATCATCTCAGACATATTTATCATCTGCCTGCTGGAGGCGCTGTGGAGGGATAGGTACTATGACACATATCTAGTGGGACTGCCCTCTCATCTCTGATTTCTGGACACGACTCGAATACAAGATTAATAAGATTCTAGTCTCACATATATCTCTTAGCCTGGGCCTCATTCTACTCAATCTTATTCCACCACTCCATTGTGCATACCGTACAAAGTTGCTTCTATTAATGCTCGCTTGTGCAAAAAGACTTATACCGAGACTTTGGAAAACCCAAACGATTCCTACACACACACAGTGGATATCAGAAGTTGAAAATATCCTAACTCTTGAAAGACAACACTACTATTATATGGGAAAACAAGATTCTATTACCGACATGCTCTTTATCTGGGAGCAGGGCCTTTCCGGCTTAGACCATGACAACGACAGACCCACTAACAATTAACAATTAACTGTTGACTTCAGTTTTGGGATTGACTTCTTTACTGTAAGGGCCATCCCCTTGGAACAGGTTGACTGGGGTCATGCCATTGACTCATAGATTTTAGACACAGCTGAGGCCAGTACAAAGATTTGTAGCTCTGTTTTCCTTATTCCCCCCTCTCTCCTTTCCCTCTTTCCCTTCTATTAACTCATTAAAAGGAACTTAGACAATATATCTGGGAACTAGCTACTTCTTTAAAAAAAAAAAATGTTAAAATGATTGGGACGATTTGAAACATCCATATTACTGTCTCTTTTGTTATTTCTTTTGTCTTTTTTTGTTAAATTTGAAATTTGGATGTAATGCTGTGAAAAATTGTGAACCCAATAAAAATGTATTGAGTCAAAAAAAAAGCAAATGATATCCTATAACAGACGGAGCTATAGCATGATTCTGGGGTGGTTCCTTGGAAGGACTTTTAGAGATTTTCAGAGATAAAATATAGGCAGCTAAAACTAAATTAAAAAACACAGATAATTCCATATTGATGATAACATTAATTCATGAAGTTTACAATTAGTTTAAATTATCATTTAGAATTTGTGTAGATGTGAACGTTTTATAGAACTGTTTTTATCATTAAAAAAAACAATGTTTTTTTGGGGGGGTTTTAACACGAACTGAGCATGTGCAAGAATCATATTTTTTTAAAACGTGAACTAAGCATGTGCAAGAATTTTAACATGAACTATTTTACATATTAAAGGCTATTTCTACGTGTTTTCCACAGTTTCAAGTCATGGGGGGGGGGGGGGGGGGAATGTGGAAAAACACCCATTAATAATTTTACTGAGTATTGTTGGTGAATTGTCATCATGCATTTAAAAACTATTAGATAAGTGGCTTATCACAGGGTTGACAAATGGATTAGAACTGGTTTAAATTTGAAAACCTCAAACATAACACATTCGATAAGCTTCAGTAGGTCTTCAAATTAATTGATTATAGACTTACAAAAGATTCCCTACTAACTAACTTAATACATCATCTTTACTCATTATTAATGCATCAAGGTACTAAAATAAAGAGAAAAACATTATAACAAGACAAGTAAATGCTGGTAGCTCTTTGACAAATTGTTATAGCTTCCTGGTGTCAATCAAGTTATCAGCAGCCATATCTAGATGTAATGCAATGTATAGTAAGATCTATGGGAACCATCAAATAAATACAATGCACAACAGCAACAGAACCATGTTTCTATTGATTTTGAGCTGACAAAAAGAGATCTTAAAGTGCCATAAAACAGGTTGAGATCTGTGCATACCCTAAAAAGGCGAATTAATTTAAAATAGCTTGCATAAACAAATTGTTTAAAAATTGCTGGCAAGTATTTTAAAATAATTTTCAAAAATAAGCAAAATGAATTACATAGCTAAACTGCCTGGAGCAGCTATCTTCACCCCTCTTATCAGTGTTTAGACACAGGCATTGTATTTCAACTGAGTTTACAGCTTCTAGGCATGCTCCAGCAGATAATCCCGATTCAATTTTGCATTTTACCAAAAGAACAATAAACATAGATACAGCCATAAAAGGAAATGTGCTGGGGGAGTTAGAGCTTTACAATTCAGAAACTAAAAAAAAATGGTTAATGGAGAGACACTGCAGTATAAATTTGCAGGTAAAGTAATTAAAGTACATATTATATTATTTTGTCTCTATCCCAAGTTGTTTTATGTCCCTTTAACCTCAAAATCTGAGCTAACAATATACATGAGTCTATTACAAGGCACATAGACATACATCATTACTTCTGGTTATCAGCTGGTGTGTGATGCAATTTTTATGTTCACATAAATCTCATAAAGTGTCATAAAACTCACATTTTTTCTTTCATGATATAGAAAGGGCATGCAATTTTAAACAACTTTCTAATTTACTTCTGTTATCTAATTTGCTTCATTCTTTTGATATCCTTTGCTAAAAAGCATATCCAGATAGGCTCAGTAGCTGCTTATTGGTGACTGTACATAGATGCCTCAAGTGATTGGCTCACCCATGTGCATTGCTATTTCTTCAACAAAGGATATCTAAAGAATTAATCAAATTAGATAATAGAAGTAAATTGGAATGCTGTTTAAAAGAAATTGTATCTGAATCATGAAAGAAAAAAAATAGGTTTAATGTCCCTTTAATGCTTTTCCTTAGGTCAAATTTTATTTACTTGCTATTATGAACTATAACTTCACAATGCCTCTGTGCCCTTCCAGATAAGGAAGTGATAGGAGAATGTGCGCATATACCTACTTCTGAGTGCAAAATGTGTTTAACCCCTTAACCACTGAGTTAAGGGGTTAACTCAGTTCCCTTTAATGCTTTTCCTTAGGTCAAATTTTATTTACTTGCTATTATGAACTATAACTTCACAATGCCCCTGTGCCCTTCCAGATAAGGAAGTGATAGGAGAATGTGCGCATATACCTACTTCTGAGTGCAAAATGTTTTTAACCCCTTAACCACTGAGTAGGGATGGGCGAATATGTTTATATTCGAATTTGAATGTTAGAACGAATATTATTGTAGAAATTTGATTTACATAATCGAATGATGATAAGAATGAATATTCTTAAATATTCTATAATTGAATGCTATTTACAGTTATCGAATGTCACTTTCGATTTCGAATGATCATATTTAGATTGAATGTTCACATTCAAAATTTTGAATGTAACATTCGATTTAACAAATACTATTCTGAACTTCAATAGTTCATGTGGTAGGGAATTTAGCAAATTTATACATAATAGATACAAATATATCAATTTGCTGGACTTTATTGTATAGAGGGTTTTATGGGCTTTATAACAATAGGTCGGGGGTCTCTAGGCTTTTTTGATGGCCTATTATAACTGTAAATATGTTGAAACGTGTCTGTTTTTATTTTTTTTATTTATTTTTTTTGTTTAAATGATTTTTATTGACAAAAGGTACATTGAAATATACACGATAAAGGCCCATTTCTTACATCAACATTAAAGTGACAATTCGCTAGAACAGCAACTTTCAATAATCAATGACCAAATTTTTTTAAGAAAAAGTTTTGAGGGTTAGATAAGAGAAGTGGTGAATCACACCAGGGTAGACCTGGGTGAAGGTATTCATGAAGAGGAGTAGGATGAGGAGGGGGTTGGGGAGTGGGGTAGGGCTTAGGGAAAAAGGTTTAAAAGGGAAGGGTACAGGGTTTTATCCCATCTGGTTTAATGTAAAATTTGAGTTGGAGGATTATAATTATGTCATGAAGGTTTCAAGTACGGGGTGATATATGATTGTTACCGCTAGGGAAAAGTTGTGGAATAAGCCTAATAAGTATGTTCTTGAGAGCCCTGCTCCCATATAAACTGAATGTTAGTTATCGTGTCTTGCTTACCTAGATAACAATAATGCATCTTTTCTAGTGTGAGAATATGGCTTACTTCACATTGCCATTGGGCGACCGTGGGTACCTCTTGTGTTTTCCACAATCGGGGAATCAACCTCTTAGCACACGATAACATTAATAAAAGTAGTTTTTTGCGATAGATACATGTGAGCTTAGGGATGTGGCTGAGAAGAATGATTTGTGGAGATAGCGTAATGTTAGTGCCCAAGATATTAGATATGTGTCTCTCTATTTGGTTCCAAAATTTATTTAGGAGGGGGCAAGACCACCAAATATGGATGATTGTACCCTCTTCTCCACATCTTCTCCAGCAACTGGAGGAGGCGGTAGGGTATATAACTTTCAAGCGTTGTGGGGTTAAATACCACCGAGCTAATATTTTGTAATTGAGTTCAGAAATGGTCAAGGACATGGAAGAGGAATGTGTGTGGCGGAAGCATCGTCTCCAAGTTTCAGCGTCTAGGTCAATGAGGAGCTCGTCTGTCCATCTCTTTAAGTATGTTGGTTTTTTCTCAGGGAATGAGCCTCTGAGGATTTTGTATATCAAGGATAGATGCGCCTTACTTATTTTTGGGTTGACACATAGCTGTTCGAAAGCAGTTAAGGGTCTCAGAATCATATCTTTATGGGGACTATATGTGACAGCGTGTCTAATCTGTAAGTAAGAGTACCAACAATGAAAGGGTGGTCCTAGCTCTTCATTAAGCGTGGTTCTGTCTTTCACACTTGAGGGGGTGGTTATTAAGTAGATAGGTAAGGCAGTAAGGATTTTGTTGGCAGGGGTATGCGTAAAGCGGCTATGTTTGAGAAATAAGTGGTATTGAAGTAGAGGGGTTAAGGGAGATATAATTGTGGATACACCTTTTGTATGTGTTAGTATATCGTCCCATATAGCCAAGGTGGTTTTAGTGTAATCATTGAGTTGTATGATATGCGGTCTAGAGTCTTTGGGTATCCAAGGCAAGTCTCTCATATGGTCAACTCTTCATAGATAGCTTTCTATTTGTATCCAGATCTTTGAGGGGTTGGCATGATTCCATGCCACAACTCTGGCCAGATGTGCAGCTTTGTAGTGGTTAAGTAAATTAGGTACACCCAACCCTCCATCTTCCTTGCTCAAGTACATAGTGTGTTGGGCTATTCTGGGTCGTTTGTATGACCAAATAAAGGAGTTAATCAATTTTTGCTGTTTACGGAGAAAGGTTTTCGGTATGGCCATGGGTAGGGTTTGAAAAAGATATAAATATTTAGGTAGTATCATCATTTTCACTGTGCTTATCCGTCCAAGCCAAGATAGATGTCCTTGCCTATGCCATTTTTCTAATAAGGTTTTAATGTTATTTTGAAGGTTAATGAAATTGTCAGGAAATAGTTTATGTATATCTTTGGGGATCGTTAAGCCTAGGTATTTGAGTTTGTCGACTAATAGAAATTTTGTGTGTTGTGTTATACTGAGGATGTCTTGAGGAGTCAAGTTAAGTAGCATTATGCCCGACTTCTCCATGTTAATGGTGAAGTTGGAAATTTGTTTGTAGTCGTCTAGTATTCGTATGAGGGCCGGTAGGGAAGTAGTTGGGGACTTCAATGTAAAGATCACGTCGTCCGCAAACAGGAGGCATTTTTGGGTTATGTCTCCAAACTTGAGGCCCTGAATTTGATGGCAATTTCTGATTTGTAATGCTAATACTTCGACTGTGAGGGCAAATAATAGGGGTGAAAGTGGGCAGCCCTGACGAGTTCCGTTGGAAATGGGGAAAGATTGAGAAATAGTGTTATTTACTTTAACTTTTGCACTCGGATTGCGGTAGAGTGCCTGTATTCTATTGACGAACAACTCGGAGAAGCCGAATTTTGACAGTGTGGACCACATAAATTTCCAGTCCACCCTGTCAAATGCTTTCTCAGCATCTGTAGATAGTAGGGTAAGTGGTGAACGGTCGTTATGTGCGCATTGCAGTGAGTGGAGCAGTCTGGTTGTATTGTCCTTGGCTTCCCTTCCTTTAATGAAGCCCACCTGGTCAGGGTGGATAATATCAGGTAATATCAGATTCAAGCGATTGGCTAAAATTTTAGCGTATATTTTCATGTCTATATTTATAAGTGAGATAGGTCTATAATTGCTAACCGAATCTGTCGATTTGCCTGGCTTAGGAATAACTGTGATCATAGCTTCTAGAAGGGAGCCAGGGAAAATGACACCATGATCAATATCAGTATAGAGCGATAAGAGATGTGGGTTAAGCTGTTGTTGTAAAAGTTGGTATAATTTCGTCGTGAAACCGTTAGGGCCTGGGGCTTTTCCGCTCGGTAATGATTTTATGACCGAGCCAATGTCTTGAAGGGTGATGGGGGAATCTAGAAATTGTCTGTTTTCCTCCGTAATAGTAGGTATATCAATAGTAGCTAGGTACGAATTTAAGAGTTCCTTCTTATTTTGGGATGGGTTATCTGCAATATTGTATAGCTTCCTATAATAAGAAACAAATGAGTTAACAATGCCTTCATTAGCATGAATTGCTTCACCGGTAGGTCGTCGGATTGTTCTAATGAAATTGGAGAGTCTGTGTTTTTTAAGGGATCTAGCAAGTAGACGTCCAGCCTTGTTGCTTTCTACAAAAAATTTAGATTTTGTGGTCAGTGCTCTCATATGGGCTTTTTGAACTAGAAATCTATTAAGGGCCTCTCTTGCTGCAGTCATATTATCGAGTTTAGAAGAAGAAGATGGGTCTTAAGTGCGGCTTCACAGGTCGTCAGATCATTAGTTAAGGAGGTGAATTGGGCAGTATGTAGTTTGCGCTGTGTTGCGTTATGTTTTATTATGACCCCCCTTATGTAACATTTATAGGCCTCCCAATTGTTTGCGGACGACGTGTCCTCTGGTCTATTTAGGGCAAAGAATTCATCTGAGAATTTTTTAAGGTCGTCAACTATAGCTTGGTCAGTTAGTAGGTGGTCATTGAGTTTCCAGTTGTATGTAGTGTTAGGTTTACTAGCCCACTTGAAGCAAGTAGAAACCATACTGTGGTCGGACCAAGAAGTATGAGTTATTTTTGAGCTAACTAGGCCTGAGAGGAGAGTTTGATCACATAAAATGTAATCAAGTCTGGAGTATATGTGCTGTGGGTGTGAAAAGAAAGTGTAATCCTTCATATCAGTGTGTACTATTCTCCAAGTATCAAACAAATTAATAGCTCGTAAGGCCATACAGTTGGATTTAAGGGTATTATTGCGCAGATATGATTTCCCACTTGATGTGTCTAGAACTGGGTTCATAGGGAAATTAAAATCTCCACCAACGATAATCGGGCCTTTGGCTGTATCTAGTATTAAGTTGGTTAGATGTTTAAAGAAATGGGGGGTGGGTCTATTTGGGGCATAGATATTTACCAGGGTAAGAGGAGCGCCATAGCACAATCCAGCCAAAATTAAGATTCTACCCTCGCTGTCTGAATATTTTTGTATTAACTCGAAGGGGAAGTTGCGTCTAAATGAAATACTGACTCCATTTTTTCTATGTGTACCTGAGCTACAGAAGTGTTGATCGAAATATCTCTTGGATAGGACTGGCTCGTGATTTTTCTTAAAATGTGTCTCTTGGGTCATTATGATGTCAATTTTACGTTTGTGAAAATCGTGAAACGCAATAGAGCGTTTTTCTGCTGATAGGAAACCTTTAACATTTTGTGTGGCTATGCGTAGAGACTCTGTACTGTGGCGTGGGGGAAGAGTTGTCATAGTAACTGGTGTATGTGATTTTGGAACAAACCTAAAGAGAGAAACCAGATGGGATGTTGGGGGAAGGGGTTAGTTAAGGGGACCTGTTGAGGTGGGAAGAGAGAGTTGGTATTGGTGGAGTGAGTAACCAGGAGGGAACAAATATAGCAGGAAGGGATGAAAAGGGGGTAATAGTAATAAAAACAATATTAAAGCAAATAACAGTGATTAGAACAACATTAATTCTGTTAGCAATAAAATAGAATATAATTCCTGAGAAAACGTAGATATGAATGTATAGTGGAGTTGTGATTTAAAATTTCGTTTTGGGAGCTATTGTTACAGGCCGGGTGTCAGTGCAATCAAAGGTAACATATTTATTATTTAGCAAGATGTAGTACTTGTTCAGCTGTGAGGAATATCTGGGTTGTGGAAATTGTCTGATTCGAGACCTGTTACTAATTTTTAGGGTGTTATACATAGTGATGATAAGATGGCACTAAGAGTGTCATATGATAATGACTGAGCGGCTGTACAATGTGTTATTATGTCTTTTTATATAGGTCAAAGATTCGGGTCTTTTTGGATAATCATTAAAGACCATAGCTTCAAAGTAGATAGTTTGATTAAGACCTTGACTACATCAGGTTATGCCGCCTCCTTTGTCTATAGGTCTGTATTTATAGCTATAGAAAATTTGTATATGGAATGTGTAATCTGTATGTTGTGTAATATTGTCAAAGCAAAATCAACTTTAAACGACAGCAATGAGTTAAGCTCAATATAAAATCTAACAAAACATTAAATAAAAGGGATATAATGTCCTCATAACATGTCTGAGATATAGGCTCCATCATATATAGCTCAGTGCCTTTCTCTATCCCCCTTGAGCATATATAAAAGGTGGATAAATGTCCTGGGTTCAGGCACAGATACTTCTTGTATACTTGGGAGAATGTGGGGAGCATTTCAACAGTAAGAAAATAACATATACATAAAACCTGTGAAAAGAACATATGGTTATCTATAGATCTATAACTGAAGATCATTACAAAAAGGATATTGAGAGGTTCATCTTCAACGCTCAGGATTGGCTATAAAGGACAAGCAAGGGAAATAAACAAGTAGTGTTAGAATAACATGATAAGGTTACTCATCTGACAGAGTCCGTGTCCATGGTATCAGTAATGTCCATGCTAGTGGAGGAGATTTGTCTTCTTTTATTCTGACTGGGGATGGAATCTGGACCTGGTCTTCTTTGAGGCAAAGAGTTGGGAAGTCTGTGTTGTAGCTTGTGAGGGGAGTGAGGAATGTTCTCATCCGGTGTGGAGATATTCAGGATGTTGCAAAATCTACCAATGTCAGAAGGTGAAGAGCACTCTGTTTTTTTCCCATTTTTCATGACGATAACAGATGTAGGAAAGCCCCACCTATAAGGGATGTGAAGTGTACGAAGGTGTGATGTCAAGGGCTGGAAGTCTCGTCTCTTTTGTAGTGTCCTGAGGGATAAATCCTGGTAAATTTGTACTTTATGGTCCTGAAAGTGAATAACTTGTCTTTTCCTGGCAGCGTTATATATCTCCTCTTTTTGTCTATAGTTCTGAAAATGTACTACAATGTCTCTTGGAGGAGAGTCTTCAGGAGGTTTTGGTCGGAGTGCCCTGTGAGCTCTATCTAAAGGGATTTCTGAATGCTCCGAAAGATTGTCTCCTAATATGACAGTAAATAGAGCCTGAAGATATTCTCGGATATCATTGGTTAAGACTGATTCTGGTATCCCCCTAAATCGGAGATTCCCTCTTCTGGTACGATTTTCTAAATCGTCAATTTTGTCTTCCAATTCTGTGATGTGTTGGATTTGCCGTACCTGGTTAGTTGAGAGATTTGCCAGTTTTTGCGCTACCACATACTCATGCTCTTCTAGGGTGTCCACCCTGTGGCTAAGATCGTTGATTTCTTTTTTCAAGTCAGCACATTCGTTTTTGATACATGTTTTGACCTGTTCGATTAGGGCTGCTATGGCTTTGTAGGTTATTGGTGTGTCATCATCTTGAGTCAGATTTGTGGTTGCAGTGTCATTAGTTATAGATGAGCCATTATCTTGATCTTCTTCGATGGAAGCCATATGGGGTTCCAATGATTTGGCTGTGGGTACTTGGTCTGTTTGTTTAAAAAAAGCGTGTACTGCACCTTGATTAGTTTGTGATGATTTTTGTGGTTTATCTTGGCGGGTGTTCTTCCTTTGCGACATGGTATTGGAGGTTGGTGGTAGGCTTTTACAATCTTCCTTAAAAATCCCAATGCACAGTATCTCCTAGGGAATATACCCACACAGGGTGTTAGCGGTAAAAAAGGAGCTGGGTATGACCTGTCACAATTGCGCTTGGTGGGAAACGGAGCAGGGGTATGTGCTGCGACTTTCTGTAAGAGATGTAATAATCCTGGTATTTGGTGACAGCAGTGATCTGTTTTGTAGCCCCTATGAGAGGATGTGTATACTCAGCTTTTAAAGCGCTTTGTGTAATCCTTTTTATTTTCTATGATCTGGGTAGAGAGTCCGTGTAGGACAGGGTAAGGCAGCTAGTAAATTGCAAAATCATGCAAGCAGTTTCACAAATAAAGATTCTCTTGCGTGGATGTACCTGTTTCAAGGATAATAGTAGCGTAAATTAAGTTGAGCTGATGACCAGACAGGTTTTGGTAGTGGGTCTGCACTTCAACAGTTGGTACAATATTGCTCCCTGTAGCTTGAGCACGCAGAAAAGAAATTTGCATATATATTTAAAGTGCGTCATTGATTTTGTCTTGCAATCCAGATACAGATCTAACTCTTTTTGATCCTATATACATATAGGGAGGCCATTAACCTCAGCTTTCAAGTGTCTCTTCAACTTAATAAAATTAGTAATATCCCAAAGTACAGAAGTAATGAGTGCTTAATATAAAAGTGCGTTGTATGAGCGGTTCCCAGTTTATCTGCGGTGGCATGTGAGCAGATGGATTAGGCCCTATTCAGCAGTGGTGTGGGTCTGGTGGTGGGATAAACCGCTGAGTCGTCTGTACATACATTTGTAAAATGAGTGCTCGTCTGGAGTAATAATAGGCCCGGGTCAGTGTGTATAGCGATAACGCCTTACCGGCTGTTGTTAAGCTGGATCCGGTCTTGACAGATTGCGTAGTCAGTGATGTTGATACAGCCGGTGTCTTTAGGCATCTTGGTCTTAAGCTCCTTCTTTATCAGCTGCGTGTAAGGCTCCGGCACTTGCAGAGTTCCGCATTGAAACCCCCATGAGTGGTAGTGCCGCGGTGTTTGCTGCAGTGAGGGCCGTAGGCCAGTCGAGATTCTCCGGTCTCGTGCTAGATTAAAAGCTGATTTTTCAAGGATGGCTTCTTGGTTACTTATTACATCTGTAAATCATTAAAGGATCACCATAAGTGCGGATATGATCGCTTTTTTAGTGAAAACACCCGGCCCGTGCACAGAGCTTCACTGAAGTGCGGCCATTATGGTCGGCTGCTCGCTCCGCCCCCCCTGTTTTTATTTTTTTATATTTTTTAAAAAAAAGTATTTGCCCAAGACACTCCATTTGTAAAAGCAATATTCCAAAATGTTTTAAAAAAAAAACATTTTAAGTAGCTTTTCACAGGATTTTTTAGACAATGCTAATTCAATAGTTATTAAAAACCAAATTTGCCTGTATTCAGCAGCGTTCTAATATCATCTATGATTTTGTGGTTTAATTCAACATTAAGGGCTAGAACACTTGAGCGATAGTCTAGGTGCACTAATATCTGCATGTTGAATAGCACAGGTGCGTTAAATCCCTAACATAATAGATTTCTATTAGGGTGCACAGTAAAATTCCTGTTGGATATCATTAGAGTTCTAAGGCAATGGTGCATTAAGGTATAGATGCACAAATAGTGGAGATCTTGATGTAGTCCTGTGCTAATACTATTATTATTAATGGTTTACTTAAGGTCTTAAAAAACTTTATAGCTGTATTTCAAATTGCAACACTTAACTTACCACTAGTAATACAAGCACAATGAGCCTGCTAATAGCGTCCCTAACATTAACTATTAAAAGTATAGGGCACGCTAAAAAATGTTGGCATGTTAAGGTGCTTTGAGTAAAACATTTAACCATCCACTTGTAATGCCATGTTGTGCAAAGTTGCTCAAACGGTATAACACACTATGCGCTATCAATTGAGCTCCACTTGTAATCTAGCCTAAAATTTTTAAACTATAATCTTATACATGATTAAAATAAGAACATCATACCTATGGGGGTTTTGGAAGTTTAAAAATGCTAAATATTAATGTACCCAAATTTGTAATTATGATTAAGTTAAAAAAAACAACAACTTGCATTCAAACACAAAAATAGTCATCATTACCTTTTCCATTTGAAGTGACAGTGAACGAGTCAAAATTAAACTGTTACAGATAGGGCATGCAATTTTAAACAACTTTCCAGTGTACTTTTATCATCAAAAATGCTTTGTTCTCTTTCTTGAAAGCTAAACATTGAATGGCACATATGCTAATTTCTAAGACCTTGAAGGCCGCCTCTTATCTCAGTGCATTTTGAAAGTTTTTCATAGCTATAAAGTGCTAGTTCACATGTGCAATAAAGATAGCATTGTGTTCACTCCTGTGGAATTATTTATGAGTCAGCACTGATTGGCTAAAATTCAAGTCTGTTAAAGTACTGGAATAAAGGGGCAGTCTGTAGAGGCTTAGAAACAGGGTAAATAATGAAAAGAGGGGTTCAGTATTATTAACAACCACACTTATATTACTCAGGAAGTGTCCCACTGTCACCCAAACATTCTCTCCCCGTAAATCACAAATCAACTCTTCTGGGTACCTGCTTGCCCAACTCCACGCGTATTCCTCCTGTGATGTTGTTGTATGCGCTGCAGTGTAGAGGGGCTCCGTATCTCGGCGGTATGCCATCCTCAATCTGCTAGCCCTCCTCTCACCTATGTCAGCTTTTTAACTTCTCCTTGTGCGGTTCTCACAGGCACTTCAGATGACGTCAGGGTTGGGGAGGAGTAAAGCGCGGTGACCGGGTGGTGCAACGGTACTCTGCAGGAACGTTTGGGATCAACACTTCAAATATCTATATTAAATATATTAAGTTATTAAGTATCCCCATAGGAAATAAGTAAATTATCAACCTATATTCCTACTAGGGGACAACTAGGGGTAGTGTATACATGTTAAAGTGAATTACCAAAACCAGCCTCAAAATAAATATATATAACATGTCATGTTATTGTATTTATTCTTATTGGTGTTTATAATGGGTAATAATCCTGTTTTTTCATATATATTTTGAGGCAGGTTTTGGTAATTCACTTTAACATGTATACACTACCCTTAGTTGTCCCCTAGCAGGACTATAGGTTGATAATTTACATATTTCCTATGGGGATACTTAAAGGCATAGTAAACCCCAAAATTTTCTTTTATGATTCAGATAGAGAATACAAATTTAAACAACTTTCCAATTTACTTCTATTATCAAATTTGCTTCATTCTCTTGTCTGAAGGGACAGCATTACACTACTGGCAGCGGGCTGAACACACCTAGTTATCCAATCACAAGAGACAAATGTGTGCAGGCACCAATCAGCAGCAGCTCCCACTAGTGTAGGATATGTGCATATTCATTTTTTAACAAGGGATACTAAGAGAACGAAGCACATTTGAAAATAGAAGTGAATTTAAAAGTGTCTTAAAATGAAATGCTCTGTCTGAATCATGCAAGTTTAATTTTGATTTCCCTATCCCTTCAATAACTTAATATATTTAATATAGATATTTGAAGTGTTTTACTATTGCGGGGTATGAATGAATGCTTGCCGCATCATTCCCCATATGGACAGTAGTTGTAGGCAGCATATGCTCAGGTTTCACACCAAATAAGTGCCCTATTTACGTTTTACTTTTCTCTGTGCTTTAACTTGACTAGTAAACATTTCTCTCTTTTTGGACTTAATTAATCTTTCTTTTGCTGAATAAATTTTCACAATAGGTGTTTAAGTATACACACCTTGTATTCTCTCCCTCACCTTTATGGTTTTCCTCTTGCATGTAGTCAGCCATGAAATAGTTAACCTGGTGGGCGTATTTTTTCTTTTAATTAATTGCAGTAGAACCAATCAGCTTTTTTTCTGTGTAAGGCACAGCACTCTACAACGTAGTCATCTTAAAGGGACACTAAATAAAAAAAAAATTCTTTCATGATTCTGATACAGCATGCAATTTTAAACAAATCTAATTGGGTGGATTAGTGCGCGCTAAAGGAAGGTATTGCTAAACACTACTCTAAAGATACAATCTCTGTATGTATCAAATACAAGTTAATAACCAAATAGTGAAGCCAAAGCTTCAAGATAGAGAAAGTGCGCTAACAAGCTGAAAGTATACACACCATATAAGGAATTGAAGTGAAAATTTAATAAACATATAGAATAAGATACACAAATATATACACTAAAAATAGGGACGTCTCCCTGTAATGTAAATACAACTAGGAAAAAATCCTAATGAAAAAACAGGTTAAAACCTATAAATGATGAATAATGCAGATACTAATTGATAATCTATGACATAAAAAAGGTATAGCATAAAAATGATAATTAAAAGATATGGCATAACAGTGATATCATAAAATAAAACTTAAAAGACAAGCACCAAGTTCATATGTATCAACACAGTGCAGGTGGCCGTATGCAAATGAATGCCGATATTGGAACAGTGGAAAGAAAATAACGGCTTGTACCTCAAATAGATACAGTTTACTGTACCGTAAGTCAAGAGAGTGTTCAGAGGGTGTTACCGAGGAGAAGAAATCCTTCGGTCAAGGCTTGGACCGCAGCTGCAGTAACTGCCGTTCCTGGAGATAGAAGTGTGCAAACCTCTGCACATGTGAGTCGGCGTCTGACGTCACAGGCTTCTCATAGGCTCCTCTCAGGGTGTTACTCGCTGCTCCAGCAGCGTAAAGGAAAAGCAGCTGATTGCTGTGTCCTGGTGGGAACTTTCTGTGAAGGCAGACTTGGCTGCTGTAGGTATGTTTAATGATCCAATACAATAGTGGGGCACAAGTTATCCCTCACCTTGGGATATTCAAAGATGCTGGTAACCCGGGTTTAAAGTTGCAGTACAGGCTGTACTGAAATATCCCTTGCTGTTTCAAAGTCACAGTGTCACAGTGTCACAAATGCAAGCGACGTGTTTCGCCCTCCCTTGGGCTTTATCAAGATGCCTAGTTCCTAGTTGTATTCACATTACAGGGAGACGTCCCTATTTTTAGTGTATATATTTGTGTATCTTATTCTATATGCAATTTTAAGCAACTTTCTAACTTACTCCTATTATCAATTTTTCTTCGTCCTCTTGCTACCTTTACTTTAAAAAACAGGAATGTGATGCATAGGAGCCGGACCATTTTTCGTTGAGAACCTGGGTTATGCTATCTTATTGGAGGGTAAATGTAAGCCTCCAATAAGCAAGCGCTATCCATGGTGCTGAACCTAAAATGGGCTGGCTGCTAAGATTTACATTCCTGCTTTTTAAAAAAAAATTGCAAGAGAACAAAGAAAAAATGATAATAGGAGTAAATTAGAAAGTTGCTTAAAATTTCATGCTCTATCTGAATCATAAAGAAAAAAATTGGGTTCCGTGTCCCTTTAAAGTCTTACCTTAGAATAAGCTGCAAGTAGTCTCCTGCATTTTTTCTATATCATGCAGCAGGAATGGTTAAAAAGTTATTTTAAAATTAATATTGTTTCTGGCTACTTTGAAATGGCTGCCAAGTGCCACCCACTGATAACATCCCATATGCATATGGCATCCAATCACAAAAGGCTCACTAGTTGGATTCAACAGACTGTCAATGCTATTCAACAGAGTGACTAGATGCAGCCCAGATCGTGATGTCATCAGTGGGTGAAACTTGGCTGCCATTTAAAAGTGGCCAGAAACAATATTCATTTTAAAATAACCTTTTTACAGTTCCTGCTGCATGATATAGAAAGGGTACAGGAGGCTGTTTGCAGCTTAATCTAAGGTAACACTTTAAGATGATTAAGGTGTATACCGTCCCTTTAACAATGTTGGCTGTGTGCTGGCTTGAAAATATTTTTAACATAAAAAGCAATATTGGGGAAAAAAAGTCAAAAAGATTGAAACTGACCACAAAGTTACTTTGCAGATGCTCAGTTTCAGCTTTGAAAATTAAACAAGGCACTACAAAAAACCTTTTTTAATAAAAATAGTAATATAAATTAGCATGACTGACACTGACTAGCAGTGAAATGCTACATATGTAGATTGTAAATTGTGGTGTGATTTATTACAATGTTAAATATGTTAACCCTGCACACAAAACTGAATTTTTTCTTAAAAAAAGGATAGTGTAAAAAATATATAAATAATGGACTTGAATTATTTTTTTCAAGCATTACTGATCCAAGCCTGCCACCTAGTGGAAGCAGTGCAGAAAACTAAGTTATTATCATGTTGGTACTGTATGTGTTTATTTATGTATTACAATAGTGATACCACAGGGTCAGTATTTCTCAAAGTTTTTGTAAAAAAAGTACCCCTAGAGGCATTCATTTTTGCCCTAAGTACCCTCAACTGGAACATGTAAATTTTATTTGGTTAAAAAAAAAGGCAATTACGCATACAGCAGAATGTGACAAATTGGTATCACACAATTTTATACAAACATATATATATAAAATAGAGTAAGGAAAGCGCACTCTCACTTAAAAAGCATCTACCAGGGTGCAGGCACAAATTAATACAGTACAGATGAAGCTTGCACTCTCTGGATTTTCAAAAAGGTGCTTTAATTAGCAAAAAAATGTGACGTTTCGGGGATCAATCACCCCTTCATCAGACCAGGTCTGATGAAGGGGTGATTGATCCCCGAAACGTCACATTTTTTGCTAAATAAAGCACCTTTTTGAAAATCCAGAGAGTGCAAGCTTCATCTGTACTATATATATATATATATATATATATACACATACACTAAAAATTCACATGCACTTACTGCCCTCAAAAGTTAATGCCTGGGTGCACAATTAATTATTCTAAAAATAGCAAATGCATCAGATTGGCACTCACAGGGCTTTCGTTAAAAATAAAACATTTGTTGTCTCTGTTTGGTTTTAAATAAAGACCTGAGAGTGCCAATATGTTGCATTTGTTATATATATATATATATATATATATATATATATATGTGTGTGTGTGTGTGTGTATATATATTATTTTTTTTTAGAAAACAAATACAATACAAATACAGCAAAGATAGAGAGAGCAGGTATACCTCTTACATAATATGCCACTAAAATTAGAAACATAAAACATATGAAGCAATAATTATGTTAATATATTTATGTATCTAGCTTTATCACTCATGTAAGCTTAATGTGGCATACTGAGGTATAGGGCACTTTCCCTGGCACACTTCATCATGGCATATTCTCCATGTGATACTTTATTGTATACCTGTGCTATGCACTTTCCTTCCTGTGACACACTTTATTTCAGTGTTTCTTATCTCCATTCCTTCATACGCCACTTACAGGTTTCATTTTAATTATTCCCCTACCTGAGTACAGGGGAGTACGTCACTGTTAGTGAGCAGCTGAACAGCCAGTAGGGAAATTAAATCTGGAATGTGTAATGTTCATGTTTCATGTTGGGTTACCACTCTTGGTTAAACACAGAAGGGTGTTTGTTTGTTTTCCACTTTTCAGTCTCTTTTGAAGTCTATGGGAGAACTCATTAACCTGTTCTCAATATTATAAGTTCAAATCTTTAATTGTGCGCAAACTTTTTAGTTTCAACTCGTAATATGAGCACAACCTGACAAGCACAAAAAGTCTCTGTCTAGCAATGTTAACGGGTGAGCAGGAGCATTCATTTGCACTCCACTCATAATCTAGCCCATAATGAGCTACAACCACAGCTATACACATACACTCACCTGCCACTTTATTAGGTACACCTTTCTAGTACGGGGTTGGACCCCCTTTTGCCTTCAGAACTGTCTTAATTCTTTGTGGCATAGATTCAACAAGGTGTTGGAATCATTCCTCAGAGACTTTTGGTCCATATTGACATGATAGCATCACACAGTTGCTGAAGATTTGTTGGCTGCACATCTATGATTCAAATCTCCCATTCCACCACATCCCAAAGGCGCTCTATTGGATTGAGATCTGGTGACTGTGGAGGCCATTGGAGTACAGTGAACTCATTGTCATGTTTAAGAAACCAGTTTGAGATGATTTGAGCTTTGTGACATGGTGCATTATCCTGCTAGAAGTAGCCATCAGAAGATGGGTACACTGTAGTCATAAAGGAATGGACATGTTCAGCAACAATACTCAGGTAGGCCGTGGCATTTAAATGATGCTCAATTGGTACTAAGGGGCCCAAAGTGTTCCAAGAAAATATCCCCCACACTTTTAAACCACCACCACCAGCCTTAACCAATGATATAAGTGAGGATGTATCCATGCTTTCATGTTGTTTACGCCAAATTCTGACCCTACCATCTGAATGTTGCAGCTGAAATCGAGACTCATCAGACCAGGCAACGTTTTTCCAATCTCTTATTGTCCAATTTTGGTGAGTCTGCTTGTAGCCTCAGTTTCCTGTTCTTAGCTGACAGGATTGGCACCCGTTGTGGTCTTCTGCTGCTGTAGCCCATCTGCTTCAAGGTTTGATGTGTTGTGCGTTCAGAGATGGTATTCTGCATACCTTGGTTATAGCAAGTGATTATTTGGGTTACTGATGCCTTTCTATCATCTTGAATCAGTCTGCCCATTCTCCTCTGACATCAAGAAGGCATTTTCATCCACACAACTGCCACTCACTGGATATTTTCTCTTTTTCTGACCATTCTCTCTAAACCCTAGAGATGGTTGTCCATGAAAATCCGAGTAGATCAGCAGTTTTTTAAACACTCAGACCAGAACGTCTGGCACCAACAACCATGCCACATTCAAAGTCACTTAAATCCCCTTTCTTCCCCATTTTGATGCTCGGTTTGAACTTCATCAAGTCGTCTTCACCACGTCTAGATGCCTAAATGCATTGAGTTGCTGCTATGTGATTGGCTGATTAGCAATTTGTGTTACCAAGCAATCGAACAGGTGTACCTAATAACATGGCCAGTGAGTGTACTGTATATATTGAGCTACACTTTCCTCTAAACTGCTTAATATTCCTTGTGTAACATAGGTATTAAGGAGGCAATACATGATAGAAAGACAGCTAAAATACAGCTATCCACTAAAATTTGAGAATTACTTTACATTTTAGTTAGTCAGTTACACTTACCACAGATAATTGACTTTTTCCTTTTTGTATTTCTTAATAAAGCCACTGCACCAATCTGTTGTATTATTACTGCACAAAAGTCCAGTTGAACATCCTATTTTAAATTACAATTATACAAACTTGACAACATTAGAATGGCTGAAAATAATTACGGATATGGAAATCTAAAGTAAATTCAATCAGTATTTCAGTAAAAAATATAAATAATAAAATAATTAAATTTTTCATGTGAAAATTGGGCAATTTTTATCCAACATCATAATCCAAAACTACTACATCAGTCTCCATGAAATATAGTAGAGAGATAGACCTTATGAAGTAAAGTACTTTGCTTTATTTGATGAGACTGCTTCGTAGAGTCTGAGATATAAAGTCTAAAATTTGTGTTATATTAATGTTGTTTGTGTATGTTCAGTAGAAAATAAGACAAAAGACCTGACCAGTAATGTTTTACCTTATGTTTTTAAAAAGTAAAATGATATGTTATGGTTATTCAGGAATATTATAAGATGTTAGCTTTACATTATTTTGGAAGTTAAGAGTAATCTTTGAGGCAAACTCAGTTTTTACCTTTATAATGATTTTAAAGTTACCTGAGGAAATACATTTGTTTTCATTTTTATAACATTTTTATTACAATTTTAGCAATTGGAAACAGACAATTTCTATTTTACTCTCAAAGTGCTATTAAAAGGAAAATTATTGTGGCAGCAAATTAGATTTTGCTTATTCAGTCAGGATAGCTATATTAGCGTGTGCTGGTATTGCACAGTGGAGTGCTAATATCGCATTTAGCGCTCCACTTGTAATCAGTCCCATATTGTTTTAGTGACCTGCCCTGAACAGACAGCATATTTGTGTATCCTCCCTTGATTGGCTGCATGCACACATGCAGACAGCCTATTGCAGATACTGGAGTAATTCATGAGCTAGTAATGGAAAACACCAAATGCAGTTGTGACACGTGTTTTTAAATGCAAGAAGGAGTACATTTTTGGTAAGTATTACCATTATCACTGAAAAATGATAAATAATATGTACATAACTGTTTAAAAAATATGTGTATATATATATATATATATATATATATATATACTGTATATATATATATATATATATATATATATATATATAAATATATATATATATATATATATATATATATATTGTAAATGTGGATGCTAAAAGCCACACTATTAATTCCAAGTAACATTGTTTAAGACAGTGTTTTTCAACCAGTGTGCCGTGGCACACTAGTGTGCCGTGAGAGATCCTCAGGTGTGCCACGCAGACTGACAACAGTGTGACATATTTTTTAAACTTTGCTTGTTTTTTACTCCCAGTGCAGGGGTAGTTTGTAGGAGGCATGGCATAACGGCACAATACATACAGTATGTGTGTGTTTGTGTGTATGTGTATATATATATATGCTGTATTAGGCTACAATGTGTGATTTGTTTTAAATTTTGGGATGGTGGTGTGCCACAGGATTTTTTAATGTAAAAAAGTGTGCCACGGCAAAAAAAAGGTTAAAAAACATAATTTATGCTTACCTGATAAATTTATTTCTCTTGTAGTGTAGTCAGTCCACGGGTCATCCATTACTTATTGAATATATCTCTTCCTAACAGGAAGCTGCAAGAGGATCACCCAAGCAGAGCTGCTATATAGCTCCTCCCCTCACATGTCATATTCAGTCATTCGACCAAAGCAGACGAGAAAGGAGAAACCATAGGGTGCAGTGGTGACTGGAGTTTAATTAAAATTTAGATCTGCCTTAAAGACAGGGCGGGCCGTGGACTGACTACACTACAAGAGAAATAAATTTATCAGGTAAGCATAAATTATGTTTTCTCTTGTTAAGTGTAGTCAGTCCACGGGTCATCCATTACTTATGGAATACCAATACCAAAGCTAAAGTACACGGATGAAGGGAGGGACAAGGCAGGAACATTAAACAGAAGGAACCACAGCCTGTAGAACCTTTCTCCCAAAAATAGCCTCTGAAGAAGCAAAAGTGTCAAATTTGTAAAATTTTGAAAAAGTATGAAGTGAAGACCAAGTTGCAGCCTTGCAAATCTGATCAACAGAGGCCTCATTTTTAAAGGCCCAGGTGGAAGCCACAGCTCTAGTAGAATGAGCTGTAATCCTTTCAGGAGGCTGCTGTCCAGCAGTCTCATAGGCTAAACGTATTATGCTACGAAGCCAAAAAGAGAGAGAGGTAGCCGAAACCTTTTGACCTCTTCTCTGTCCAGAGTAAACGACAAACAGGGAAGAAGTTTGACGAAAATCTTTAGTTGCCTGCAAATAGAACTTCAGGGCACGGACTATGTCCAGATTATGCAAAAGTCATTCCTTCTTTGAAGAAGGGTTAGGACACAGTGATGGAACAACAATCTCTTGATTGATATTCCTGTTAGTAACTACCTTAGGTAAGAACCCAGGTTTAGTACGCAGAACTACCTTGTCTGAATGAAAAATCAGATAAGGAGAATCACAATGTAAGGCAGATAACTCAGAGACTCTTCGAGCCGAGGAAATAGCCATCAAAAACAGAACCTTCCTGGATAACAGCTTGATATCAATGGAATGAAGAGGTTCAAATGGAACGCCTTGAAGAACGTTAAGAACTAAGTTTAAGCTCCACGGCGGAACAACAGTCTTAAACACAGGCTTAATCCTAGCTAAAGCCTGACAAAAGCCTGAACGTCTGGAACTTCAGCCAGACGTTTGTGTAGAAGAATAGACAGAGCAGAAATCTGTCCCTTTAACGAACTAGCAGATAAGCCCTTTTCTAAACCCTCTTGTAGAAAGGACAATATCCTACGAATCCTAACCTTACTCCATGAGTAACTCTTGGATTCGCACCAATATAAATATTTACGCCATATCTTATGGTAAATTTTTCTAGTAACAGGCTTCCTAGCCTGTATTAAGGTATCAATAACCGACTCCGAGAAGCCACGCTTTGATAGAATCAAGCGTTCAATCTCCATGCAGTCAGCCTCAGAGAAATTAGATTTGGATGGTTGAAAGGACCCTGAATTAGAAGGTCCTGTCTCAGAGGCAGAGACCACGGTGGACAGGACGACATGTCCACTAGGTCTGCATACCAGGTCCTGCGTGGCCAAGCAGGCGCTATCAGAATCCCCGAAGCTCTCTCCTGTTTGATCTTGGCAATCAAACGAGGAAGCGTAGGGAATGGTGGAAACACATAAGCCACGTTGAAGACCCAAGGGGCTGTCAGAGCATCTATCAGCACCGCTCCCGGGTCCCTGGACCTGGATCCGTAACAAGGAAGCTTGGCATTCTGGCGAGACGCCATGAGATCCAGATCTGGTTTGCCCCAACGATGAATCAGTTGAGCAAAGACCTCCGGATGAAGTTCCCACTCCCCCGGATGAAAAGTCTGGTGACTTAGAAAATCCGCCTCCCAGTTCTCCACGCCTGGGATGTAAATCGCTGACAGGTGGCAAGAGTGAGACTCTGCCCAGCGAATTATCTTTGAGACTTCCAACATCGCTAGGGAACTTCTGGTTCCCCCTTGATGGTTGATGTAAGCCACAGTCGTGATGTTGTCCGACTGAAATCTGATGAACCTCAGAGTTGCTAACTGAGGCCAAGCTAGGAGAGCATTGAATATTGCTCTTAATTCCAGAATATTTATTGGGAGGAGTTTCTCCTCCTGAGTCCATAATCCCTGAGCCTTCAGGGAGTTCCAGACTGCGCCCCAGCCTAGAAGGCTGGCGTCTGTTGTTACAATCGACCAATCTGGCCTGCGAAAGGTCATCCCCTTGGACAGATGTGTCCGAGAAAGCCACCATAGAAGAGAATCTCTGGTCTCTTGATCCAGATTTAGTAGGGGGGACAAATCTGAGTAATCCCCGTTCCACTGACTTAGCATGCACAATTGCAGCGGTCTGAGATGCAGGCGCGCAAATGGTACTATGTCCATTGCCGTTACCATTAAGCCGATTACTTCCATGCACTGAGCTACTGACGGGTGTGGAATGGAATGAAGGACACGGCAAGCATTTAGAAGTTTTGATAACCTGGCCTCTGTCAGGTAAATTTTCATCTCTACAGAATCTATAAGAGTCCCTAGAAAGGGAACCCTTGTAAGTGGTAATAGAGAACTCTTTTCCACGTTCACCTTCCACCCATGCGACCTCAGAAATGCCAGAACTATCTCTGTATGAGACTTGGCAGTTTGAAAACTTGACGCTTGTATCAGAATGTCGTCTAGGTACGGAGTCACCGCTATGCCTCGCGGTGTTAGTACCGCCAGAAGTGAGCCCAGAACTTTTGTAAAGATTCTTGGAGCCGTAGCTAATCCGAAGGGAAGGGCTACAAACTGGTAATGCTTGTCTAGGAAAGCAAATCTTAGGTACCGATAATGATCCTTGTGAATCGGTATGTGAAGGTAGGCATCCTTTAAGTCCACTGTGGTCATGTACTGACCCTCTTGGATCATGGGAAGGATGGTTCGAATAGTTTCCATTTTGAATGATGGAACTCTTAGGAATTTGTTTAGGATTTTTAAGTCCAAGATTGGTCTGAAGGTTCCCTCTTTCTTGGGAACCACAAATAGATTTGAATAGAATCCTTGCCCGTGTTCCGTCCGCAGAACTGGGTGGATCACCCCCATTAGTAAGAGGTCTTGTACACAGCGTAGAAACGCCTCTTTCTTTATTTGGTTTGCTGATAAGCTTGAAAGATGAAATCTCCCTCGTGGAGGAGAAGTTTTGAAGTCCAGGAGATATCCCTGAGATATGATCTCCAACGCCCAGGGATCCTGGACATAATAATTGGTAAAACCAAAGGTATGGCTCATTAAAATACTCTTATAATGCACCGCTCAACTGGGCATGCGTAAAACAAACTTTTCTTTACTTTTTACCAAAAATGACCCTTCAGAGACAAATATCTAAAAAATACCAGTCTGTATTGCACAATGGTTACAAAAGTATCAAAATCCTTGTCAAATTTGAGCCAAATCCATTCAGCTGTATTTCTTTTCTCTGGCCACAGGAAATCACAAACTTAAATATCTCAGAAACTACTTAACAAGTACACGTCAAATTTTATATTTTTTAAGTGCCATTCAGAATCCACCTAGATAATTGAATTATATTTATCTGTTACAAGCATTTTAAAATACCAACATGGAAAGACTTGGTAAGTTTTTTTTTTATATTTTGCTTGAGACCAAAAGCAGACTAGGATTTGAGAATATCCCTACTTGAAAATAGGTGATTTAACAGTGGGTCAGTTATTCATTGAGACATCTGTGCTTAAGTAGTGTCCTAACAATTGCCTAATAATGTATGGCATTGTTATAGTGCAGTTATTGTTCTGTAGAAATATCAAGCTAGTCATTTTCACAAAACAGCTTACTTTAACTCACCTGCTAAATTCAAATGCACCCAAAGTTAAGCTTGCTTCAACTACGTTATGTGTAGGCCAACAAGGCCTGTCTCCAGAGCAATTGGGAAAGCACTAAAGCTAAATACACTAAAATTTAACATTTTTAATTCATAAAGTAGGAAGACATACAGGGGTTGTGGTACAAACCAACAGACCATTGCTGATAGGTTGGTAACCATGGTACCTCTAATTTGAGGGAATCTATTTTTTAGAATCATTTAACTGGCAGATGATGGATGGTTACATTAGTTCCCAGAGGTGTAGCACATAGGAGAAGGATGGCAATGTGAACCCCAAACAGTGATGCTCAAAGGAGAGGAGGGGCTATGTTACCCCAAACAGTATAACATTCTGCAGAAGTGTTGCCATGATAACAAGGACATGTCTGGCGTTCAGGAGAGGTATGACTGTGTTAACTTCACTCAGTGACTCTAGTCATAGTGTGGTCACCCTGAAACCAAACTCTTGGTATACTTAGTCAGTTTAGTGCCCTATCAGTACATAATGTGTAACTTCCAGTCAGCCTATATGGTCTCTGTGCAGAATGTTTTTTTCAATTCACAGAGAGCTTTGATTAATTTTTCATGATGAGCTGCATGTTGAAAACTAAACCTAGGTAGGCTCATATGCTAATTTCTAAACTGTTGAAGGCCACCTCTTATCTCAGTGCATTTTGATAGTTTCTCACAGTTACACAGTAGTAATTCATGTGTGTAATTTATATAACATTGTGCTAACTCACGTGGAGTTATTTATGAGTCAGCACTGAATGGCTAAAATACAAGTCTGTCAAACAAATTTAAATAAGGGGCTTAGATACAGAGTAATCACAGAGTAATCACAGAGGTAAAAAGTATATTAATATAACTGTGTTGGTTATGCAAAACTGGGGAATGGGGGATAAAGGGAATATCTATCTTTTTAAACAATAAAAATTCTTGAGTAGACTGTCCCTTTAAGAAATAAATAAACATTGATTTAATACAAAACAGCAAAGAATGTTAACCATTATATACAATTGTATAATATTATATTCAAGTCAAGATTATATACTTAACAAGACACTAAAGATCTTGTAATTACAAGAAATCAATGTTGTCTTGCAATAGAATAACATTATATATATATATATATACTGTATATATATATGTAATATCAGCCAAGTCTATTTGCTTTTCAATACTCAAACTCCACCTTCAATTTGCCTCATTTGGAGGAGCCAATCTATGATCATTATGATAGTATAAAGTGCTTTTTTATGTGCTAAAGCCAATTACTACAATGAAGAAAAAGGAGAATCCGGTCTTGTAAAAATGATCTTTTATTGTAGAAGCTTAAAAACAGAGATGCACACAGCAAGGAGCAAAACATACAAGCTTACACGTTTTTGGCTTTTAGCCGTAATCATAGCCATACTAGATTAACTCTCATACACCCTTATAAAAGAAATAAAACCACTCTATTGGTGCCATAGCCAATATAATGTTCCCAAATATGCAGGACTGGAATATTTAACAAGTAAGTACAACTAAGGAGATATACTTTCGGAAAAAATATGTACAATCATAGACCACTTGAGCAATAAAGATAATGCAGAACCAATGCAAATATATATGTATACTAACAAAAAGTTGCAACCATTAATGCTAAATGCATATTGCGGATAACAAAAATCACTAAGCAGGCATGATAATATATTAATATGAAATGCAGAATACAAATACATTAAGGCCCATTTATCAAGCTCCGAACGGAGCTTGAGGGACCGTGTTTCTGGCGAGTCTTCAGACTTGACAGAAACAGCAGTTAACCCTAACCCTGTCCACCTGCTCTGATGAGGCGGACAGGAATCGCCACAATTCAACCCAATTGAGTACGATCAGGTTGATTGACACCTCCCTGCTGGCGGCCCATTGGCCGCGAGTCTGAAGGGGGCAGCGTTGCACCAGCACCTCCTGTTAGCTGCTGGTGCAATACTGAATACAGAGAGCGTATTGCTCTCCATATTCAGTGATGTCTGTCGGACCTGATCCGCACTGTCGGATCAGGTCTGACAGACATTTGATAATTCGGCCTCATTTTCTCCTGTAAGATATAATTGCAAGCACCACTGTTAGATCTATTCCTAGAAATGTATTAGATCATAACGTGAGTTTAGACCTTTAGAGACTCTAGTCCTTAAATTAAAGATCCAATAAATCTCTCTCTTGGCTAGTATTTGACATAGGTCCCCTCCTCGTTTAGTTTTAAACACCTTTTCACTAAAGGTGTTTAGACTTCCATGATGGACATGGGTAAAGTGTTGGACCAGGGGTGTGGAAGAACGTCCAGTTATAAGGGTCGAGAAGTGTTCCCTAATGCGTGAGTTCATGTCACGTGTAGTGAGACCTACGTACTGAAGTCTACATTAGTGACAACTAATAAGTAAATGACAAAAGTCGATAAACAGTTGACACAATTTCTTGTCTCAAAGGTCTCACCAGTGACAAATGAAGTAAACTCCTTAGTTACTTTGACAAATTCACAGGGTCTACATTTTTTATGACCACATTTGAAGGTCCACGCACATGACAGCCAGGAACTGGAAGAGGCAGAAGTTTTATTTTTTTACTGGGTAGAAGCCAAAATGCCAAGATGGCCTGTGGTCAGACGAGGAGGGGAGAGTAGGGATACCACAAATTGCCGCACTATTGTTTATTAGTCATTTTCATGGTTTTGGCCACATAAGTAAACAACAGACCAAGAATCTGATGACATCCAAGTATGTCATTAAAGATCTGTTGCGCATGATTGATAGACAACTGGACAGATGTCTAACTTGTGCCAGAAATAATCCTGGAGGCCTTGTACATGGTAAACTTGAGCATTTACCACCCCCTGATGGTCCTATGCAGGTATTGCAAATTGATTTCACACACATGCCCACTGCGCGAGGTGGATACAAGTATCTTTTAGTCATTGTTGATCAATTCAGTAAGTGGGTTGAGGCCTTTCCAACCACTCAAGAGAATGCACGTACTGTAGCAAAGATATTGTGCAAGGAAATTATTCCTCGTTTTGGTTGTCCATTACAGATAAACAGTGACAGAGGTACTCCGTTCACTTCACAGATTACACAAATGATTTGTACTATGTTGTCCATTGACTGGAAGTTTCATATTCCTTATCACCCACAGTCATCAGGACAGGTAGAGCGCATGAATAGAACCATTAAAGATAAGTTCAGGAAGGGAACTGGTGGTACATTTACTAATTGGCTTGAACATTTACCTGCAGTATTGGCAGAAATCAGAATGACCCCTAGCACCACTACGGGTTATTCACCTTTTGAAATTCTGATGGGCAGACCTTTTCCAACCCCATGGTGTAAACAAAAAGGTTCTCCTGTGGTAAGGGGAGATATCAATGTTGTAAGGGAAGAATATGTAACTAATCTGATTGAAACATTGAATGGCATCTATGGTGATGTTTCTTCTACTCTTCCTCAGCCTACAGGTATCCCGACACACCCGTTCAAGCCTGGAGATACTGTCTTGGTGAAGCAGCTCCACAAGAATAAGTCGCTGGATCCTCCTTTTGGTTTTCCAACTACAGTGATCGCTGTGACGAGAACCGCTGTCCTTACAGAGGAAGCTCCAGTATGGATCCACGCGAATCGGATCAAGAGGGCCCCAGACGACGTCAACCCTGGCCGCTCCATGATTCCATCGAGTATCGAATAGTGTGGTACCTCCTGCCAGCAGTGTTCTTCGCATCCGTGATTGTCATCCTGATCCTAATCTTCAATCCTGGTGCGCCCCTGCACAAACTCAGGCCATTCCCTAGTCCTGGTGCGCCCCGGCACAATGATAATAAAAGTGTAATTGACAATGTCACTAATCCCTTATCCATCCCTCTCACCCGTGATGTCAGAGAGTTGCATATGTCGGCATGGGAAACTGACAATGCTTTTGTTAAAGCTGCCACGAACTTATACAAAGTGACTAATCAGACTGATTCTTGTTGGGTTTGTGGCTATGTCCCTCATGGGGGGAAATGGGGTTATCCATTTGTGGGTTTTCCTATTACCGCACACAATTTGACACAAATGATAAATGATGATACTATGTGGAATTTTACACCAATAGTTAACACTGATAAAGGTTTTGAAAAGGATAGGGTACACTTAGTCAATTGTGTAAACCATGGTGTTATTATGTCCCATAATCTTAATGGTACTAGTTTTCACCCCAGTACACTTAGTCAAATGCCTATTACAGTTGCCTTAATCTACAATGCAGCCACACCAGTTAATGCTACACTGTTAAATATATGGGATGGATCCTATCTTTCTTTTGAGTATATTCGTAATTTTACTGCTAAGTATACTGAACCACACAACACAATTCGTAATTGGTTCTGGCGTAACAACAGAAATATAGGTAAACAGACAGGTGCTTCTCCAGAAGCTAAGAGGAAAAGATTTCCCTCATGTCCTTCAGTTATTAAGTTACCTTATGGTTATTATTGGCTTTGTGAAAGATGGGCAGTTAAAATTATACCATGTAGCCATCTCTCACCTTGTTATTTGGGTTACATATTCCCAGCATTAAGTATTCATGACACACTCCCTAATGCTAAACTGCGAACACGTAGAGCTTCTGATTTTACAGTTAAGACTAGTACTGCCGAGATAGCTACTGCATCTTGGTTTCCTACCGCAGCTGTCATGCGCTTATATTATAAGCTTAATTTGTTTGCTACACTGGTAGATGCAGCTTTTAATTCCACTGCAGACGCTATAGAGTCCTTAACTATGCGACAAGAGCAGATCGCTCAGACTGCTCTCCAGAATCGTATGGCTTTAGATTATTTGCTAGCAGCAGAAGGAGGAGTATGTAAGCGCATAGGTTCTTCTTGCTGTGTTTTTATCTGGAACAACACTGGTAGAATACACCATGATCTTGACACTTTGCATGACATTCAATCACACATACGTAAGCAGCCAACAGGTCTCTTCGATGGTATAGATTGGACCTTTGGTCTGAGTTCCTGGCTAGGAGCTCTTGGTATGAAAATTTTAATGGGTTTTGCATTTCTTCTTTTTCTGTTTCTTGCTTTCTTTTTCATATATAAGCTTACTGTGTGTTTGATTAATAAGCTTACCAGTACTCATGCTAACCATCACCATTCCTTTTTCCATAATGTTACCGCTCAGCCATCTCGCTATAAGGTTCTTTATATTCGTTAAGTTGTTTTAGTTTTTATGTTATTCTGTTAGAATAAAAGGGTGGTATGTTAGGGGTAATATGAACCTGATGGCAGCCATCTTGTTCTTCGCAGCCATCTTGTTCCTCGCAGCCATTTTAGAATGAATAGACTTTATTATACTGGGTTATTATGCAGTGAGAATATTATGCATGTTATGAGTTTCTTTAGCTATTCGGCCTTGCCAATGTACCCTGGCCTAACGCCTAGAAGTAAGATAGCATAAGATAATGTAAACAAGAGGCTTTAGACACTTGGTTGTCTCTGCAGATGGTAGTTTGTTATGACTCTGTAAATATTGTTATGAGAAACTCATGTTCTAGCTTTTCCATGTATTTCTGCTCTGTATAACTGTGTAATATGACGCGGTTCAAACGTGTCATCCCCTTAACCCTATGTGCTGTCTCTGTACGCTATAAGACATGATTACAATGTTCAATAAACATGAATAGCTTTGGATCATAATGCTGCGTGGTCTGAATCTGTTCAGGGAGCTCCTTATCAGATAACTCTGCATCTGCCTCTCGTGGTACCGTAGGCCCCAGGCTTTGGTCTGCGCTGGCACCCCCCCGTTGGATTATACACCTTACACCCCCTAAGGTCATACATTTTCTAGATGAGAACCTCAAACCTTCCTCTACCAGTCCTGTTAGCCCATCATCTGCGCCCAATAGGGGAAAATGTTTGCAAATAATTTTTGCTATCTCAGTATATTGTGCACTGAACTCAGTGACAAAGGTGACCCCATTAAAGTCTCTATTCCCTCTGCGTTTGTGTGTGTTGTTTAAGAGTCTCTTTTGGGATTCCGTTTCCACTGCTCTTCTAGCCTTATTAATATCCCTGGAGGGATATTTTCTATCCCTTAATCTTTTTACTAAGAGATATGCCTCGTACTCATAGTCGGAATTATCTGTACAATTTATTTTAAGCCGAGTGAATTCACCCTTAGCCAATGCAAAGGAGGTATGTCTAGGGTGACAGCTTAAGGTGTGGAGCAGTGAATTACCCGTAATGGGTTTTCTATATACTTTAGATACAATCCTGCCCTCAGTTGAACTTGTCAGAATCAAGTCTAAATAGTTTATCTTTGTGGAGCTGTACTCCAAGGTAAATCTCATACCAACTTTTTTCATGTTTAACCAATCAACAAAAGATTGTATTTGGTCTTCTTGATCACTCCACACAAACAATAAATTGTCTATGTATCTTTTAAATAACTGAATATATGGCTTGTAAGAGTTACTATCTCCAAAGGTCTAGGCAAATTCCCACTAACCTAAGAACAGGTTTGCGTAGGAGGGGGAGAATTTGGCTCCCATTGCCATTCCACATCTCTGGAGTTGTACGTTTCTTGAAACTGAAAGAAATTGTGTGTAAGTAAAAAAAATAGTTTTTTTTAATGATATAGGAATAAAACCCTTCAGTATAGTCAGTAAAATTATTCAGGAAGAAGCATATTGCCTCAATTCCTTTGTCATGAGGGATAGAGGAGTATAAGGACACAGCGTCCACTGTGAGCTATATATCCCTCTTTCCATTTTATATCATTAATAATATTCAAAATGTGTTTGGTGTCTTTTACATATGATGGTAAGAACATAACGATTGGTTGAAAAATTAAATCCAACCACTGTGAGAGGTTGGTCAACAAGGAATCTACCAGACTAACTATTGGGCGGCCTTGTACATTGGAGGTGTCGAAGGTGGTGGAACAGGGATATCTTAGGATGGCCCACACTGAGATAATCCATAGTGGCTCTGTCAATATACCCCTGTTCCAACCCTTCATCCAAAATATGGCCTAGTTCTTCCTTAAACAAAATGGTAGGATTCCTATTCAGAACCAGATAATCATTGCAATTGGATAACTGTCTTAATGCTTCATCAATGTATTGGGATTTATTCATCACCACAACTGTGCCACCCTTGTCTGCAGGTCTTATCACTAGGTCTGCATTGTCCTGTAAAGATTTTAAGGCTTTCCTTTCTGGGAGTGTTAAGTTATGACTAGTCCTGTTCATGTGATCTCTTAGAGCTACCAAGTCCATCTCCACCCTATTAAAGAATGTTTCAAACACATTACCTCTGCTTTGGATAGGGTAAAATCTAGATTTATCTTTGAAAGATCTACCCCTATTAGTGTTGCCAGTAGTATCATCTGCTGCTATTTGCAGTTCTTGTAAAGAGATCAGATCACAGGTCTCACTGAAATTATTAGTATCTGGCATCACAATTGGGGTTGCTCTCACTTGGATATCAGTCTCTATTTACTTATTGCCTTGCTATAATGGTTTGAAATAAGTCAAAATTTGTGGTGGGAGAAAAGGTCAAAACGTAACTTAGAACCTTGGTTTCAACTGGTGTTAGTGTGATGTTAGACAGATTTATTACATTACTCATTTGTACCTGCTCAGGGGACGACTCCCCCAAGCTAATATCTGTTCTGTGTATTTTGTGTATTGCCATTGAGCCCCCCCCCATTTCTTTACTCCAATGGAAAAACCTGATCTAAATTTGTCTGATCAACTCCAGACATAACCCTGAGTATTCTGGTGTATTGGAACATTAGATACAGTATATTTGGTAACTTTGTTGCTAGTAGTATAGTTTACTTGATTCTTCGGTCTAACTGAAGGAATTGTAGTTACTTCGGGTATTGTTTGTACATTATCATTTACTTTTAGAATGCCTCCCTGTACATGGCCTGACTCCTCATTACCTGAGGTTCTTTCATCAGATAAATATTCTACCTCACTGTCTGAAAATGTAACAGATTTGGAATTAGACCTGTTACCCCTTTGTCTGCGATTCCTGCGTCTACCATTGCCTGTTTGCTGATTCTGATTTCCCCTAACCAAACGCCTTTGTTTCCTGTTCCAAATATACACAATGTTGGAAGAATAGTCTGTTTTATCTCTTAAGTATTTAGTATGTTTGTTTCCATTATAGACGATTTACCTTGTGCAACTGAATCTTTTAATAAGCCATCAAATCTGGCAAAGTTAGGGTCACTGCTCCTTTTATTCAGCTCACACTGTAAATCGTTTATTTCTTTCCTGATGTTTACAAGACAAGTGTTTTGCTAGTCAATTAACAATAACATTAAGCGGGATGAACATTCTGATTATACCGTATTCCAAGAATTTATAAAGTCCTTATCACTATCATCCACCTCAAAGGTGGGAAATTTGTATAGATGTAATCCTCTTGGAATCATTCCAGCTTTAATGTATCGGTCAAATGTCCAAATGTCCCACTGAATTTTTGTTTCTTTCAATAATAAACGTTCCATATTGTCAAAAAGGGTACTTAAAGTAAGTACCCCCTTGTCCTCGGAAAAGATTAGTTCACAATCCTGAACATTGGAAACTCTGGCCGTAGCAGACATATGTGAATAAAATTGCAATGGGGCACTCTCCATATCCTGTTTTCACAAGAGTCAAATGTCCCACACGGACAGTGATTCCACCAGGAGGAATCTGAATCAATTTCAATATGTATCAAGAAGGACTGTCCGTAGTAGGAATAAATAAATACACACAGACAGCCAATTACTGACATATATGTAGCAGGGTTATTTTTGAATGGTCTGCAGTATGCATTTCCATGTCTGAGAATAAGAAGACACATAGTTAAAGATTTTAAATAAAAAGTCTCAAGGTATTTACTGTCCTTTTAAAGGGACATAAAGATCTATAAATGTTTATGTAAATCAGGTGTGTCCCCCCCCCCCTTTTTTTAAATGAGAGGCAACACAAGATTGTCACTAATGGAGCCAATAAATAAATTGTATAAATTGGGCCAGGGGCCCCTTTGTGGTGAGGATCAATACAAGAATGACCTGTTGATGCTCATAACTTTAGAAACTTGAAGATACCACCTGTGCATTTCACAGGAAAGAACTTTGCATAAATAAGCATCATTAGACATGTATATGTTTGTATCTCTATGTTAAATCCCTTTGCATGATATTATTTTTATCAAATAATTGTATGTGTTATTATGAGTGTAAGTGTACTTTGTAATGTATTTTTGATGTGTTTTGTGACACTTTCTCTGAGACGCGATAAGGATTTAAGCGATTTCGCTCAACTTGTAATATAAGTGCAATTAAAATGGAGCACAAACGATCACGAAAAGCCTTGCAAAATCGTTTGCCCGTCACTTGTAATCTAGCCCCATTTAGGTAGTAGAACAAAATCTTTAAATTCCTCTCAGAAATTGTAAATGTAAACATATAGAAGGGGGATTCTCTGCTGTTTGTAGCTATCTCTAGGCTCAGCCACAAGATGGTGCTAGATAGCTCCTCACAGTGTTGACACGAGATTCATCGAATGCTGCTTCTGCTTTTTGCATATGCAGTATTATTAATACTGCATATGCAAAAAGCCAAAGCTGTATTACTGTATTAGCTTTTGCTTTTTTGTATATGTAGTAATTAGTATCACATAAATGCCAATGGTGCAAGCTGAACAATATCTGGTAAATGCACACAAATGTCTGCTCTAGTTTTTCTTCACTTGTGTTTTCCTCTTTCTTCAAATAAAACATATATTAACAAAAATATGTTTTTTTATTGACAGTTTGCTTCTAAAGAGTGTTTAAATTAGTTTTTCCAGGCTTTTCCTGACTGCTGCTTGGAGTAGTACTATCGGAGTAGGCAAGCTGCCAGGAGAGTGTTCACCGCTGCCAGGAGAGTGTTCACCGCTGCCAGGAGAGTGTTCACCGCTGCCAGGAGAGTGTTCACCGCTGCAGGGAGAGTGTTCACCGCTGCCAGGAGAGTGTTCACCGCTGCCAGGAGAGTGTTCACCGCTGCAGGGAGAATGTTCACCTGAGAGAGCAAGCTGGTTTGCTCCGATAACCGGTCCGTTTCTACCAGCACATTGGTGTGCTCAGCAAGAGTGTGAGTACCCTGGGCATAGAATACTTGTGCTTGTGTGGGCTATTATTGCTGTGGATACACACATTGGTCGCTTCTGTTTGTCTCCCACCTCCACAGATTTACCTGCTGCTTGAGAGGAAAAGAAGGAGTCTGCAGAGATCTGTGATTCCATCGTTGTCGACAGGGAATTCTTTGACTAATTACGGACTGGTCCTTCTAGATTACATTATTGTGGACTGATTTATAATGAGTTATTAAAACTTAGTGAGGGGCCATTTTCCATTCCCACATTGCACTTACAATTTTAGACGGGTACTGGACATCCCATTATATTCTGCTGTATTTCTGTTCAAATCAGTATTTTTCCAGCTCCCTCTTGTGTGTCCACACATTCTTCTGTATTATCTCATAGCTTTTTGAGAGCATATGGTTTAAGAGGTGCAGCTTCTAATTTTTTTTTAAAATTTATATGAATTGCATTATTATTAATAACAATAGCAATAGCGCTTTTAATATTTTGATCCCAGTAAGGGGTCTTTTTGTTCTATATTAGTTACATGATTGTGTGGAATATTACTTAATATCGTAAATATTTATTGTGAGTTCTATCTGACGGATGTTTTAATACTTCCATGTAGCATATATTGTCCTATAGCGCCCTCTAGTGACTATTGTCACATTTATTAATATCCATAGCCGTTGGAGTGTTTAAGCTGACCAGCACACCTGGCGCCGATAGTATGGGCTCATTGGCTAGAACCGGCTGAGAGACAAATAGTGGCTTGTATGCTGAGAGGATGACACGGATATATCGCTGAGCTTGAAGCTCTCTTTGTTTAATCAGCAAGCAGTAGCCTCCCAGGACTCCCGGCAGCCAGGTAATAGAGGAAGGACTGACAGCGCTTTCTTCGCTAAAGGTCTCGACTGCAAAGGGTTAGGAGAATCTGCAGAGAGGTGGGATAATACCACCACGGCTGCTGCCATATGATAGTCTCCCAGAACCCCAGAGAAACGCCGCTACAAAATATAATACTTGGCTGCCTGGTACAGGAGGAACAGTACCAACTGGAGTGATACGAAGGATCCAGGTTCAAAAAGGAAAAAGAAAATCGACTACACGAGGTAAACCAGAACCAAGATGCCTGTAAAGGTAGACCAGCTGACCTGATCACTACAACGCCGAAACAAGGTACAAGCTATTCATGCTGTATTAATACACTGGCTATTTGAGGCATCAGGGCTGTCAAGTTGGGGGCTTCTGCCTAAAGTCTACCGCTATATACTGCAGAATATTATTTTATACGCTACAGTATCTACGCTATTGCATATCCTTCAAGTTATGAGTTATGAGATGTATACCTTTCAATAACTGTGTTAAAAGGCCTATTATTGTCTATTAAGCATAACTACAATCAAGCCATAACAGAGCGAGGAAGATATTTAGTGGAGTTGTTGGCGCTCATCTGTAAAATTAGACTGACTGGTGGTATCAGTGGTATTAAAACCTGTTAAAAAAAAATTATCAGGAAAAGTGATATAACTCTATGGACTAGAGACTTTTTATCATATTTATAAAACTTGCCATTGACACCTCTCAGAATGGGAATCTGACTCACCTTCCTTGTGCAAAAACGACGAACTGAAGGCCTATATATCTAACATTAGCTGTTGTTGGATACTGGCTATCTGCTCTTGCTAGACCTACATAGACAACGTTATCTTTGAATATCACATAATTTGCTATATGTCTGGTACTGATGAGTAAATTTTTAAATTAGCCCATCCTATGCTCTTAGAGCACAGCAACCACTCTAACAATCCGCTGATTAGTTAACAATTTTAAGTAAAGCAGACAATTGTATGGTAGCTGCACACTGAGGGTATTTGGTTTAGATAGTATCTGTCTGCTAGTAAACGGGACTCATGTAAATCAATTATTACTCTAGAGCAGGGTTGAAATATTTGTATATCTAAACAGTACACTGTCAAATGTAAACCCAGATATAGCAAGAAGAAACATATTAGGCATGTATGGACTAGTGCTATGTAACTAAAGGCACAATATCCTGAAGATGAGATAATTGATATGTAAATATTCTGCTAAATTCCAAATTATCTTTCTTTTTTTTAGATCTAGGGGTCTACATAAAATCTAAAACACCCTTTGTGATAAGAATCTACCAATTGCAATTCTTCACAATTTAAGATTGTTTGTCAACACTTACACTAAGATTAACACAGAGATAGTAGTCTTTGTAATATTCACTCTTACACACCACTTTTTCTTCCACTATAACAGTGGTCATACACGTTTTGCTCTATAGCCATAGGGTATAGAACCCTTTTCACTCACATTCTCCATTCAGGAGTCCCACATCAGTTTAGTACTGGTACTTATTCACCTTCCTCTTTTTTCTTCTTTTTTTGCACTTTTGTACAGGAATATCACAGGTTTTTTTTGGGTTTTTTTCTGGGAATTGGTAAAACCGATTTATCTATAATGCCTCCAAAAGCAAAAGATAAAAAGACAAGAACAAGTATTGGCAGTATAGAATCAAGTTCTGGAGATCATATATCCACTGCCAACGCCATTATTGACACTAATAATTTAATAAAACAAATGTCGGAGATTTACCTGCCGCAATTTGAGGGAGTTAAATCTGAGCTAACAATTCTAACAAATTAGATTAAACAAGTATCTAACAGATTATCAGAAATAGAAATCAGATTTAGATGATCTCCAACATACCCAACAAAACATCCTTAATGCACAAGCCAAAACGATAGAAACATTACAGTTCAGAGTAGATGATCTAGAAGACAGGGCACGTAGAAATAATCTTAAAATAGTGGGACTACCAGAGACCCCAGAATATGGGAGACCTTATGAAGTTTGTCACATATACTCTACCGCAGATGTTGGATATGCACACTCAGACTGCACCATTCCTAATAGAAAGGATACATAGGTTAGGATCTAATCTGAGAAAGGACAACACCATTAAGTTTTAAAGACCAGTTTTGATAACATTTCTAAACTTTCAGGACAAACAAAAAATTCTGACCTATTATAGGAAGAAAGCATCTTAGAAATAAATAAAGAACGAATATTGCTGTTTCAAGATTTTTCTGCAGACAGCACAATTAAGAGGCGAGCCATGGCTCCATGGTGTACTCAGCTGATTAATGCAGGCTATCAAGCCACTATGATATATCCTGCCAAAATCCAAATTTTTAGAGACAACAATACTATTTTTCTAAATAAGATAGAGGAAGTTAAGCAATGCATTGAAAATAATAAGCCACACTAGGACAATGTATAGCACACATCATAGTATTTTCTTTTGTATTTTTTATCTGTCTTTACTATCCTATTGTTTTTCTCTCCTTTTTGCCGTCTCCAACATGTGTGTGTAAGATATTAATGAGTAACACAATTAACTTGCTCTCTTGGAACGTCGGGGGGAATCTACTCGCCAGCCAAGAGGAAAAAAATAATTCATCATCTGAAACGTTACAAGCCAGAAGTGTTTTTTTTTTACAAGAAACCCACTTAAGTCTACAGGAAGCTGAAAAATTAAGGATAGGCTGGGTTGGTCAGGTATTTGCTGTTCCAGCAATAAATAGGAAGAGGGGGGTGGCTTGCATTTTCAATAAACATTTAAAATTTCAGTTGATTTCACAAGAAAAAGATGTAGAGGGTAGATATTTGATTTTAGTAATTGAGATAAATGAGTCCTGATATACGTTGTGCAATTTATATGCACCAAATGAATGCCAGCCAGAATTCTGGGACAAATTATTTGTGAAGTTAATACACTTGATAGATACACAGATGATTATAGGGGGTGATTTTAACAGTGTATTTGTTCCCCAACTGGACAGACTCAAACCCAACAAAACATACAGAGCAAAAAAAAGAAGCAAAATGTTATATAACTTCTCTAAAAATGTAAAATTAAAAGACATATGGAGAATACAGCACCCAGATGAAAGATTTTTTACCTGTGAATCTAAATCATATTGTACGCTTTCAAGAATTGACATGTTCCTGGTGAGTAAAGGATTGCTTCGGCTGGAATTTAATACAGATATCCAAAACATATTTTTTTCAGACCATGCGATTATAGCTTTGTCTCTCCAGTTGGGGAACAAAAGGGAGGCTCTATGTGGGAAATTCTTTTTACCCTCATCTCTATCGGCTATTTTGGATTTTAGAAACTGGATGACTCAAAAATGGAGAGATTATTCCTCTTACAATAAAGAATATCTGACTAAAATATAAATATTTTGGGAGGTGGTGAAAGCCTACATGAGAGGGGAAATAATAGCATATATGGTGAGCAGGAAAAGGAAATTCAGAAACAGGGAACTACAACTGACAAATCAACTTAAAAATAAATATATACAATATATAAATAACTCAAATAGGGATAACTGGGATAAATACCAAAAAAGCTAAAATTGAGAGAGAGAGAGAGATCTTTCATGATCAACGCCAGATTCAAGAGGAACCTGCCACATAATTTAATGTACAGGGAGGTTCTGAGAGCATGGTAGTTAACCCTTAAATACCTTGATAGGGAATCCCCTCCCCCAGATTCATACCGCTGGTAGGGAATAAAGATTTTCCTGCTGGGAATGACACAGCTCCCTTTCAAGTCTGGAAATCTTTGGGTATTAACTCAGTAGGTGTACTCCTGGACCCGTTGTCCAAGACATTTCAAAATCTAAAGAACCAATTTGGCCTGCCCAATATACACTTTTATATATATCTACAAAGTAGGCATTACAGAAATACCCTAATCTCTCAGAATACTGGCTTCTGGCTTCTGGGAACTTACTCACTTCACTAATGCATATACGGCCTATAGACTGGGCTGCTTTTCCTTGTCCCTGTTTTACAACAACTAATTAACTGTACCTCTGATAGTTCAAACAGAGAACAATTAGACACCAAACTAGACGTAAATCGTAGACTAAAAATATTCCTTAAAAAATGGCAATGTTTCATTACCACACTCACCCCCCATTACAACAACATGTTCTAAAACCTTTTTTGCATCACAAGGTGCTCCTTGAAGCTTCCCTCAGAGGAGTCTGGAGTATTCCTGACCAACACAATAACATAATAATTGGTTTAGATGAGATACTGATTGAGGATTAATGTCACAGACATGGCTTTTTCATTTTGTCCTCTGCATGTGTTTCGACAATGAGCCGTAGTTGTAGCATCGTACGACTACGGCTTATTGCTGAAACGCGTCAGTGGGTAATGGAGTATCTCACCTACACTCCAACTTTTCTTGCTAGACATCTTTCGATGTCATCCATGATTATTTTGTGAATAAATAGAGTTTAAAGTTTGCTGGTGCTCCTGTCTCTTTGATGTCTACCTGGCATATATAAATGAGCTACTACAATAATCAAGCAATCACTTGTAGGTTCAGAGCTTTAGAATCTCTAGCCTTTCTCAGGGAAACTGAAAAACACATTTCCATGAAAAGCAGGCAAAATAAATAATAAATGGACATTTACGTGTTTTCTTTATTGTACATGATAAAACATTTTAAGGGGAATTCAAGCTTTATTTCCCTTTGCAGAAAATTATACAAGGTTAATAGGCAGGGTGTGTTCTGTAAATTTAAAATCCCTGCAGCAGTACAATGCATCCAGCTGCAATATGATTATTTATTGGAACTATTTAGAACTTAAACAATAACATTGCTTTAGGGTCATTATAACTTGTATTTTTTGTATTTTTCATTGTAGCTGGACCACAGAAAATAGATAGGGAACTAGGTGGTCATGTTAAAACTTACCATATATAGAGATCGATCACAATTTGTTTTCAGCACGAAAAGGGCACTTTTTTTAAAAAGGGATATGATTCAGATAGAGCAAGTGATTTTAAACAACTTTCTAAGGTATTTCTATTATAAATTGTGCTACGTTCTCTTGGTATCTTTTGTTGAAAAGCAGGGGTGTATCCTTAGGGACCGGCCCATTTCTGTAGCACTAAATAGCAGCACTATTTTCTGCCATGTATTGCTCTAGATGCCCACCTAGGTATGTCTTCAACACAGACTATCATGGGAAATAAATTGGAAAGTTTATTAAAATGCTACGCTCTGTCTGAATCCCAAAAGAAAAATGTGAGTTTTATATCCCTTTAAACGATCAGATAAGTGGGTTTTTGGCTGCAAGCCGCAAGCATATTTTTCAGCTCAACAAAAAAAAAAGCCCCATTATTTTACATGGATCTGAAATTTTCTTCTCAATCAATTTTCCCATTACTTTCCAACAGGTTTGTCAAGTCTATTTTACATTTACAGAATTTGACACCGCACTTGATGAAGTCCCACACTGGCCTTTTGGACATCTTTGCAAGTATTTCAAGACAATTTGGAAGAATTCTATTTGGTTGGCTTGATAAAGGGGCAGGAGCTGTTGCTTCATATTGTGTGCCACCTGTGTGTTCTATTTTGCTGTATTAACCAGGACCCTGGAAAGGGAGGTCCTCCAGGTGTGCACCTGAATTTACCTGATATTGGTTAAAAGGGACATTTTCCTAAGGTGTGTGCTGGTCTTAATAATTTCCCACAATTCTATTTGGTTGCTCATGTGCAAGACACTTTTGAAATGGCCACAGGCAACATTTTAGAGGTGTATTTTTTCATACATCATCTAGATTCATTAAAGCTTTATTTGTTGCTATTGTATAGTCTGTCTGCAGTGGGCAGGGTACACACTTACAAATGTATATGTATTAGATACGTGATATCCTGTACAGCAAAGGGGATCTTCATGGAAAGTGAGATCAGGGCCCCAACATCTAGAAATTGCAGGTATCTGTAAATGTTTGTTTCTAATTCACACTCACGTTGTCTTTATTGAAAGCCACAGGAATAAGAGCGCCAAAAGAAAGATACACTAGCCCTGCTGATTCTCTTTCTATTACTTTCACATATAGATACACAGTAGTCAAAGCAAATTAATGTGATATAGCTTGTTTATTTCTGTGTTATGTCTATTAATAAACTTATATATCATGAATAAAAATATGCAAGGGACGTCTCCCTTATTAAGAATGTATGTTTGGGATCCTGAAATTGAACTTGAAATTTGACCTGGGTTTAGTTTCTGACTTATCTTGGATTATCCCTACTAACTGTTTGCTGTCTACTGTTGCAGATCCTGCTTTGCCTTCTGACAATTCTTCTGGTTCCTGATTTTGTTGTGACACTGCCCATTTGGTGCTGACCCTTGGCTTTCATAACCTCTCCCTCTGGATAGTAATTTGAATACCTACTTACCTGCAAGGTTGGACTTTGGCTTTCCTGACTAGTTTCTGAATTCTCCTGAGAAATGTTACTGATCATTCCTAATCAACCATCTAGTGGTCATGTTGTGGGCCTCAACCAGTGTGTGGAGACAGTGTTTTTCCTTACCCCTTCTAAACCCCTGGGGTCCTTACCTGGACAGACATTTAACAACAGTGATATGTTGTGAGCGGTTTTTCAAACAAGATCTTGTTTTGTAATTGCAATGGCAAAACATGTCCAAGTGGTTTCCGATTTTTGCACCTACATTTTTTAAATCATGATCTCAAATGTGTTACCCCATTTTACATCCTGGTCATGAAGATATGTTTCCTTTTGAAATCCCGGTCACAAAGGCACAATCTGATTTGCACAACATTTTTGAGTCTACAATAGTGCAATAGAGCTATGTCATAGTTTACAGTGTGAGAACTGTTAAAATCCCATTTTAGAAGATAAGCTGCAGCCACTTCCTACTAATAGAAACACATTCGGCAAGATTACGAGTCTTGCGTTAGCCTTAAAAAGCAGCGTTGAGAGGTCCCAACGCTGCTTTTTAACGCCCGCTGGTAGTACGAGTCTTGCAGGTACAGGTGTACCGCTCACTTTTCTTCCGCAACTCGAGCTTACCGCAAATCCCCTTAGGTAAATTGCGTATCCTATCTTTTTAATGGGATTTGCCTAACGCCGGTATTACGAGTCTTGGAAGAAGTGAGCGGTAGACCCTCTCCTGTCAAGACTCCTACCGCATTTAAGTCAGTAGTTAAAGGACCAGTCAACACAGTAGATTTGCATAATCAACAAATGCAGGATAACAAGACAATGCAATAGCACTTAGTCTGAACTTCAAATGAGTAGTATATTTTTTTTCTGACAATTTTAAAAGTTATGTCTTTTTCCACTCCCCCTGTACCATGTGACAGCCATCTTATTCTTGCACATGCTCAGTAGGAGCTGGTGACTCAAAAAGTTTAAATATAAAAAGACTGTGTCCATTTAGTTAATGGAAGTAAATTGGAAAGTTGTTAAAAATGGCATGCTCTATCTGAATAATGAAAGTTTAATTTTGATTGAGTGTCCCTTTAAGAATTTTATGGGCTAACGCCGTAACATAAAACTCTTAACTAAATTGCTAAAAAGTACACTAACACGCATAAACTAAATATATTAACCCCTAAACCGCCGCACTCCCACCTCGCAAACACTAGTTAAATTTTATTAACCCCTAATCTGCTGACCCTAACATTGCTGACACCTACTTACATTTATTAACCCCTAATCTGCCGACCCCAACGCCGCCGCTACTATATTAAATGTATTAACCCCTAAACATAAGTCTAAGCCTAACCCTAACACCCCCTAACTTAAATATAATTTAAATAAAACTAAATAAAATAACTACAATTAACTAAATTATTCCTATTTAAAACTAAATACTTACCTGTAAAATAAACCATAAGATAGCTACAATATAACTAATAGTTACATTTGCATCTATCTTAGGGTTTATATTTATTTTACAGGCAACTTTGTATTTATTTTAACTAGGTAAAATAGTTATTAAATAGTTATGAACTATTTAATAACTTCATAGTTAAAATAAAGACAAATATACCTGTAAAATAAATCCTAACCTAAGTTACAATTACACCTAACACTACACTATAATTAAATAAATTACCTAAACTAACTACAATTAAATACAATTAAATTAAATAAACTAAAGTACAAAAAAAACCACTAAATTACAGAAAATAAATAATTACAAGAATTTTAAACTAATTACACCTAATCTAATCCCCCTAATAAAATAAAAAAGCCCCCCAAAATAATAAAAATCTCTACCCTATACTAAATTACAAATAGCCCTTAAAATGGCTTTTTGCGGGGCATTGCCCCAAAGTAATCAGCACTTTTACCTGTAAAAAAAAGACAATACCCCCCAATATTATAACCCACCACTCACACACCCAACCCTACTCTAAAACCCACCCAATCCCTCCTTAATAAAACCTAACACTACCCCCTTGAAGATCACCCTACCTTGAGCCGTCTTCATCCAGCCGGGCACAAGTGGTCCTCCAGAGGGGCAGAAGTCTTCATCCGATCTGGGCAGAAGAAGACCTCCAGACGAGCAGAAGTCTTCATCCAGGCAGCATCTTCTATCTTCATCCATCCGGAGCGGAGCGGGTCCATCTTGAAGCCAGCCGACGCGAAGCATCCTCTTCTTCCGATGACTCCCGACCAATGAAGGTTCCTTTAAATGACGTCATTCAAGATGGCGTCCCTTGAATTCCGATTGGCTAATAGGATTCTATCAGCCTATCGGAATTAAGGTAGGAAAAATCCAATTGGCTGATGCAATCAGCCAATAGAATTAAGCTTACATTCTATTGGCTGATTGGAACAGCCAATAGAATGCAAGCTCAATCCTATTGGCTGATTGGATCAGCCAATAGGATTGAACTTCAATCCTATTGGCTGATCCAAACAGCCAATAGGATTTTTTCTACCTTAATTCCGATTGGCTGATAGAATCCTATCAGCCAATCGGAATTCAAGGGACGCCATCTTCAAGTCGTCGGAAGAAGAGGATGCTCCGCGTCGGCTGGCTTCAAGATGGACCCGCTCCGCTCCGGATGGATGAAGATAGAAGATGCCACCTGGATTAAGACTTCTGCTCATCTGGAGGTCCTCTTCTGCCCGGATCGGATTAAGACTTCTGCCCCTCTGGAGGACCACTTGTGCCAAGTTGGGTAAAGAGTTCTCAAGGTAGGGTGATCTTCAAGGGGGTAGTGTTAGGTTTTATTAAGGGGGGATTGGGTGGGTTTTAGAGTAGGGTTGGGTGTGTGGGTGGTGGGTTTTAATGTTGGGGGGGTATTGTCTTTACAGGTAAAAAAGCTGATTACTTTGGGGCAATGCCCCGCAAAAAGCCCTTTTAAGGGCTATTTGTAATTTAGTATAGCGTAGGGGTTTTTATTATTTTTTTGGGGGGGTTATTTTATTAGGGTTAGATTAGGTGTAATTAGTTTAAAATTCTTGTAATTATTTTTTTATTTTCTGTAATTTAGTGTTTGGTTTTTTTGTAGTTTAGTTTATTTAATTTAATTGTATTTAATTGTAGTTAGTTTAGGTAATTTGTTTAATTATAGTGTAGTGTTAGGTGTAATTGTAACTTTGGTTAGGATTTATTTTACAGGTATATTTATCTTTATTTTAACTAGGAAGTTATTAAATAGTTAATAACTATTTAATAACTATTCTACCTAGTTAAAATAAATACAAAGTTGCCTGTAAAATAAATAGAAACCCTAAGATAGATACAAATGTAACTATTAGTTCTATTGTAGATATATATTATGGTTTATTTTACAGGTAAGTATTTAGTTTTAAATAGGATTAATTTATTTAATTGTAGTAATTTTATTTCGTTTTATTTAAATTATATTTAAGTTAGGGGGTGTTAGACTTAGGTTTAGACTTAGGTTTAGGGGTTAATAAATTTAATATAGTAGCTGCGACGACGGGGGCGGCAGATTAGGGGTTAATAAATGTAAGTAGGTTGCGGCGACGTTGGGGGGGCAGATTAGGGGTTAATAACTATAATGTAGGTGGCGGCGATGTTGGGGGCAGCATATTAGGGGTTCATAAGTATAATGTAGGTGGCGGCGGTGTCCGGAGTGGCAGATTAGGGGTTAATAATATAATGCCTGTGTCAGCGATGTCAGGGGTGGCAGATTAGGGGTTAATAAGTGTAAGATTAGGGGTGTTTAGACTCGGGGTTCATGTTAGGGTGTTAGGTGTCGACATGAAATGTATTTCCCCATAGGAATCAATGGGGCTGCGTTAGAAGCTGAACACTGCTTTTTTGCAGGTGTTAGGTTTTTTTCAGCCGATTCTGCCCCATTGATTCCTATGGGGAAATCATGCACAAGCACGTTTAGCCAGCTCACCGCAGCGCTGGTATTGAGGATAGATGTGGAGCTAAATTTTGCTCTACGCTCACCTTTTTGCGGCTAACGCCAGGTTTAAAAAAACCTGTAATACCATTATTGTCTTAAGTGAGCGGTGAGAAAAAAATGCTTGTTAGCAACGCACCCCTGTTACCGCAAAACTCGTAATCTCGGCGATTGTTTTTTTATTTCAGAAGTATATCTCACCAAAAATAAAAACTGTTATTTTTAAATCAATAATTGGAAATATTGAAAAAAACAAAACAACCTGACTGCAGGTACCCAGTTGTATTTTGCATAAATTGAAAGAGATAAGCGCTCAACCTGGGAACGAACAATAGCATAATAGCTTGTTCTATGGCTAGTTACCACCCAAGAAGCAGCCTCTTTTTGCTCAACATGTGTCTTTCACAGAGAAGAACTTTCCTGTAGCATATCAGTCTGATCCTGACTTCACAGTACAGTCCAGCCCCGAAATACCAGGCAATCCCTCTCTGAACAAGGGAAACGGCAAAACCCCAGATGTACATTTCGGCCTAGTGTGGACCTCGTCAGTGAGGTGCAGAGATATCCCTCTAGGCACACTGAGCAACGGGTCCACGTCTGGATTCCCGCATCACAATTAGGGAGACTTCCCTAAGAGTCATAATTTACATAAATTAAAAGAGAGAAGCGCTCAACCTGGGAATGAACAATAGCATAATAGCTTGTTCTATGGCTAGTTACTACTGAAGAAGCAGCCTCCTTTTGTTCAACATGTGCCTTTCACAGAGAAGAACTTTGCTGTAGCATATCAGTCTGATCCTGACTTAACAGTACAGTCCAGCCCGAAATACCAGGCAATCCTTCTCTGAACAAGGGAAACAGCAAAACCCTAGACATACGTTTCGGCCTAGTGTGGGCCTCGTCAGTGAGGTACAGCCATATCCCTCTAGGCACACTGAGCAACGAGCCCACGTCTGGATTCTCGCATCACACTTAGGAAGACTTCCCTAAAAATCATAATTTGCATAAATTAAAAGAGAGAAACCCTTAACCTCAGAATGAACAATAGCATAATAGCTTGTTCTATGGCTAGTTACCACCTAAGAAGTAGCCTCTTTTTGCTCAACATGTGGCTTTCACAGAGAACTTTCCTGTAGCATATCAGTCTGATCCTGACTTAACAGTACAGTCCAGCCCCGAAATACCAGGCAATCCTTCTCTGAACAAGGGAAACTGCAAAACCCCAGATGTACGTTTCGGCCTAGTGTGGGCCTCGTCAGTGAGGTGCAGCCATATCCCTCTAGGCACACTGAGCAACGGTGCAAGAGGCTGCTTCTTGGGTGGTAACTAACCATAGAACAAGCTATTATGCTATTGTTCATACCCAGGTTGAGTGCTTCTCTCTTTTAATTTAACCAGTTGTATTTTGTTTGTTTATTCCTCATGTATTTATCCTGCACACTACTGTATTAGATACTCAGAACCCTGCAATATATCTCAGTTTCTAAAGAATCATTATTGTGATTATCCAGTCTTCTGCTGCTGCTGTATTATATACTCTGAACTATGCAACATATCTCAGTTACCAAGTAACTATTACTTTGTTTACCCAGTCATCTGTTACTGCTGTATTGCATACTCTGAACTATGCAACATATCTCAGTTACCAAATAACTATTACTTTGTTTACCCAGTCATCTTTGTTATTTTACCCAGTCATATTTGTTATTGCATACTCTGAACTCTGAGGTATATCTCAGTTTCCAAAGAACCATTATTGTCATTATCTAGTCTTCTGCATCTGGTGTATTGTATAATTTGAACCTGTAACCTATCTCAGTAACCAAATAACTATTATTGTGATTACCTAGCTATCTGCTACTACTGTATTGGATATTCTGAACCCTGCAACTTATTTCAGTTACCTAGGATCTATTGTTGTGTGTATCAAACATTGGCCATATACTCTGAAATTCATTACTACTTGTTTTTCTATGAAGTCTCAACATATTGTTTTTTTGCATATATGTTTCCAGTTCCTGAACCCTGCAGTAGACACATTATCTCAACTATCCACGTCCAGGATCCTGATTCCTAGACCAAGGATCACGGTCTCCAACTCCCTACCACAGCGCCGATGGTCTGCCTCCTAAACAATTATACACCGGATGGTGACAATAGGTTAGTCTCACACACGTCAATGAGTATTATCCTTACACACTGAACAAAAGGGTTAATTGAATAGAACTGTTCCGCAACTTTAAAAGATGTGAAAGTACCATTGTATATGTCAATTTTGGTTGGATTCCTAGTTTCAATCATGATAACAAGTGTTTAACAACCAAAAACATGTTTTCACAAACTTTCCTACTGAAATTGTCGTCTATGACTGTGGGCGTTTAGTGGGCAAATCCATTATGAATTTTGATCACCCAAACAAAATGTTGCCCATATCTGCCACAACTGATAACATGTTATCCAGAGATGATAACAGAAAGATTGTGACTGTGACCCCATAGTCATTTCTCCAAAATGAAAATCTATTTTTATGTTTACATGATATGCCATTAAGGGTTAATGTCTCTTAAGCACAAAAACTGCATAGTGTTACGTGAGTCAAAAAAATATGAGATTATGTAAAATTCTTTAATCTGAAAAGCACTACAATTCATGCAATACAGTCAACTTTCACGCATAAAATCTCTCTTTATATGGTGCCATCCCTCAGGGGATAAGTAAAAGAAATAAACCCCTGCCATTGACCCCAGAGCTGTATCCCCCATTGACAATTGAAAACTGCCAGATGCCAAATAATGTAGACACGCCAACATCATTGCCAACCTAAGTATAGCCCTGTTACCCTGAGGTCCAAACCATTCTTAAGCAACTTATAAAGGTAAAAGAGATGGATCACCTTAAAGTTTTCAACTTGGGTAAGTTTATCTTGAATCTCTAAAATGCCATTGTTACAAACAGGCACATATCTTGGCCAATATAAGTATTCTGTAGCTTTTACAAAATATATTTTTCAAGAGGACATGCAGTTTCCAGAAGAAATACTAGTACTTTGAGAACATATACTTGAGAAGAATACTTATTTAGGAATATTTCTAATCACATTATTAAATGTCGCTAGCATTTGCTGTTTCTAAGAAATGTGCCAAAACATTCACACATCCCCACTAGTAGGTTCATCTTGATCTAGAACTGTGACATGTTCAATAATTGTTTTGTCATAAAATATTTGTGTTGTCTCTAATAGTAATGTATTTGTACTTAAAGGGACACTAAACGCTGAATACATTTCATGTACCTCCCCCTAATTATGAGTGCTGCCTTTTGGAACCTAGGTTTCACTGCAGGCAGGACCGTCTTTAACACAGGGCAAAAGGGGCAGCTGCCCTGGGCCCAGTCTCTGTTGAGGGGCCCAAGAGTCATTAAAAAAAAAAAAAAAAAAAAAAAAAATTTTTTTTTTTTTTTTTTAATGGTTCATACCAGACTGCTGATGTGACATGGGGAACACACACATTCAGTCCTAATACTGTCACAGTCAAAAGTACTCTGCTTATATTTTTTTAAAAAAACTGTGCCAGACCGTGCCGGTGTCATGTGACATGCCAAGCTAGTGCCATGTGCTGTTTTAGATGTGCACTGTGCAGCACTGAATGCAAAGCTCTAACTCGGCATCCAGCCATTTCCCACTGCATCAGAAAAGGTCCTACTGGGGTTACCACTGTTACCAGGTAACTGCTCTGGTGGTGGGGATTGTTTCTGGGTAGGACTGACTGTAGGCGCATGCAGCAGAAAGCTGGAGCGGCAGGCACACGAGGATTTGAGCATCTGTGCAGCTGCATACACTGCTCTCTTCAGTCTTGAGGCTGTGTGACTCATCTCACACTGTATCCATGCAGCCTTGGACAGACAGCATCATGTCTACTGGTCCCCTTAGCCCTGCTCTTTCTGCTGTGGCCCTAAGATCAACTAACTGAAGTTTGTTAGGGGAATAGTGCTTTGTAGAAAGGTGTCAGTGGGAAGAATAAGTGAGTGCACACACGCCCCTCCCCATGCAGCATTGTCTAGTTCAGGGTGAGAGGGAACTTGTTCCTAGCAAAGAAGCTACATGTGCTGGTGTGGCTGATGTATAGCGTCATGCTGATACTTCACCCATTAATGTAAGGTTTATTTTTATAGTTTTTATTTTCTCTCTGTTTCAGATTTTACAGCTTCCCATAGTAGTTCTGCTGTTCCAGTCAGTAAACTTATATTTGTTTGCACCTCCATGCTTCCTCCTTTACCTTGCTTTGCTCCTGTTGGCTGCCCTAAATCTCTTTAACCAGCTAACCTCACACCAGAATCACATTCAAAAGAATATTAAATGAATCCACAGTGGAGGAATTTATATATTTATTTACTTATTAGTTCTGCTTAGGTCCAGTTTCACATATTGCAATTTTTTTTTTTTTTTAAATGATTAGCCCAGCAGTGGATGATCCACCGCTGGGCTAATAATAATAAAAAAATTGATTTAGTTGTTTTTTGGGATGTTGGGGTGGAGAGCAAAATTGCATGGGGTGGGGGGGGGGGCCCAAGAAAATTTTTGCCCAGGGTCCAATCAATATTAAAGACGGCCCTGACTGCAGGTATCTTAAGCAGAGTTGCTGCACATCAACACTGGAGTGCTGTGACAGCCACATTTCAACATGGTGGCAACCATGACTATAGGGAGGTGGGGAATAACCTCAATACTATGATTATAAAATGTATGTAATGTTTAATGTCTCTTTAACAATAATTTATTGAAATAATTCCAGCTCTGGCTCCATCTTGTTGGTTCACTATTGTGTCACATTAGTGAGTTACTCAACAGTGGAACCTGTATGTTATTTTTGTAAACAACTACATAATGCTATCAAGATAATGTATTACATTGCTAGCATAAAGCTTATTTCACATAACTATCCTAAGCATTTCACATCTCCTTGTGAAGTGTTAGTCTTTGTTGGTTGGATTCAGTGTTTTCTGTAATTCCCCAAACACATGAGCAAGGTGCTGTTACATGGAAGAAATTAGAACTTTGTTAGAAAAATGCCTTTACAGGTATGAAAACTTAGAGAACCCCTATAATTTATTGCATGCTATAATTTAAAATAAAGTATTTGTATTCATATATGCCACATAGTACCCTATGTTTGTGTTCATGAGATTTACCACAAATATCTCATAACATTCATGAAATTAAGAATTAGGGATTATCAGGGCCAGATTTATACCACCAATGGAATACAGCAGGTGTTGCCTAGATGCTCGTTGACTTATTAACCCTCTTCTGTCCTGCCATATTAGAATCTGTATGTGTCAGGTTCCTATCTAATTTACTTCTACTTTAAACCTTCGTCTGCACTGAAGGAATCAAGAACAGTCCGTTCAGACTATTTTGGGGTTACCACCCTAACGATCTAAGGATTCTCCTATCTACATGCTCTAGAAAATACTTTTTTCCTCTAACTGCTGCAGCAACGTTCTCCCTTCAACTGATATCATCAAGGCTTATTGCTCGCAGTAGATCATCTTTGCTTTCCAGACCGCATGTTGCTGTATTGTTATCAAGAGTTTATTCCTCACAATACACTCTAGGATATTACAGGTATATCGTCTTATCGTCTTATCTTTTCCACACAGTTATTATGAAACTCACGGGCTGATCCGCCCCTGCTCCTATGTCACTCCCATTGGATTCAATTACTAAGACTCCTGTGTGTCTAGGGCAGTAACGCCCCTTAACTTACGTCACCCACTGATCTTTCCATTGAAAATATTGCACAGACTTTAGTGCTCTCTTCCTGCATTAACGTACTCTGATAATAGAGTGAAAGAAAGACTCAAAACTAAACATTTGTAAGCTTTGTTTCCAAGACTTTGTTCATATAAACTATAATTCTTATTGCAAGCTACTGATCTCTGTACACGCAAGGCCGACCAAGCCATGCCCCCAAAGAAACGTCACTAAGTACTACTTAATTACAGGTTGATACAAAACTCTCTCCTGTACCATATTAACAAGAGCAAAAGCTGACATATTGCAACTCTTTTCTCCTATCTGTCTTTCTTAAGACCCAGCAGTAAACCTGCAGATGTGATCCACTACTACACATCTCCTTAAAATAGAGACAAAATATAGCTACCTTACACTCACTGGTGCCAGACAACAATCCTTCATCTGTTTAAGAGCACAGAAAGTAAGCAAGGAACATAATATCTGATCATGTGCCTACTTTAGCTAATGATAACACTATGGGGTCTGTATCAATATGTATGGAACCAAAAAAGATAGTGTTTGGTTCCAGGGGGGAAGTTTAATATATGTTACACTGCAGTTCAGCAGGAAATAGTTAGTTGATGAGTAAGGCAGTCACAGAGACATTAACTGTAACAAGAGCTGAAGTTTATGCATTCTGTTATAAGATGTTCTTTTAATAAATTTGTTAAAACTGCAACTGGAGTCTGAGAGCCTCTCTTATAAACAGCAGCTTTATACAGGGTCAATCAAATTCCATTAGAAAATTCTGTAAACTTTAATGGTGAATTTTGCAACAAAAATAACTTGATAAACTTCTCTAAAAGATTGTTATAGATGATAGACCCCTATATTACTTAAATCAATTGGTAAAACATGGCAACCTCACTTTCAGGATATTAGCCACATTGTATTATTAATATGTGGTTATTAAAAAACGCAGACACATATAAAAACTCATGTCATTTAATTTAGCACACTACCTTGCTTGGGAGGTGGTTGTGATAGTTCAGTTTCATTTTTAATCTTCACAGCATTAATTATTGAGAGCTATTACAAAAGCAAAGCTGACTAGAAGTTCCCAAATAATAGCACTTTGATCTCATGGAAATTACTTTCAGTATTATTGACTCAGATCTCAAGTTACAGATTGTAAAGCCAATGACGTTGCCTAGGTAGCTGAAATAGTGCTCGGCACACAGAATATTTGGCATTGCTAATTTGTAGGAATAAGATATAATTACTAGCATCAAAGGAAATGAAACAGACAATGGGCCAGATTACGAGTGGAGCGCAAAATATCACATACGCGAGACGGATATTTGCGCTCCACTCAGTAATACCAACGCACGCAAATGTGCACTGGTATTACAAGTAAAGTGCCTTGCAAACGCCACCTTGTGTTCAAATTGCATGGAAGCTTTGCGCTCACAAGAGCGCACTTCCATATGCTCCAAAGGGAACCTCGCTCTAATGTCATCAGACAAAGGACAAACTAAATTTGCACTTTTGTGGTTAGAGAGACTGAAGTCCTTGCATAAAGGGTTAGGGCTAAATACAAATTTGCACCAAACACAACACAAATACATTAAAATAATGTGTAACACTCATATATAAGTTATCTAATTAAAAAATAGTCATATAAATATATTTAAAAAGTTATAAAGGTTAGAAGGTATATAATATATGACAAGGTATTTGAATGGAAGGGGCTATATTGTGTATCTACATACAAAAAACATGTCTCAATATGTGTATGTATATATTTATATGTACTGTATATATGTATATACATACATATACAGTCATGGCTAAAAATATTAAGATAGATGCACCACTTCGCCCAGAAAATTGTTCCAATTACAAATGTTAAGACATTATCATGTTTATTTCTTTGTTTGTATTGGAATGACACAAAAAAGTGGAGGAAAAAAAAGCCAAATCTGACACATTCCACGCAAAACTCCAAAAATGGACTGGACAAAATTATTGGCACCTTCTCAAAATTGTAAGAAATAATTGCATTCCAAATTTGTGATGCTCCTGTAATTTGTAATTAAACTCACCTGTTTCAATTAACAGGTGCTGACAATATAGAATCAACACCGGCAACCAGTTAAAATAGTGAAAAATTGATTAAACCATTCTGTTGTGTGTCTCTGTGTGCCACACTGAGCATGGAGAAGAGAAAGAGCAGCAAATAATTGTCTGAGGATTTGAGAACAAAAATTGTGGAAAATCATGCACAATCTCAAGGTTACAAGTCCATCTCCAGAGATCTTAATGTTCCAGTGTTCACTGTGCGCAACATTGTCAAGAAGTTTACAGACCATGGCACTGTAGCTAATCTCCCTGGACGTAGACAAAAGAGAAAAATTGATCAAAGATTGCAACAAAGGATTGTTCGAATGGTGGATACCTCGATCAACTTCCCGACAAATTCATGCTGATCTTCAGGCACAGGGTAGAAATGTGTCAGCGTGCACTATACATCAAATGTGAAATAGATATAGCACTAGCAATATAGTTAGGTATCTTTAGCTTTGTCTCAATTTATCTCCTCCCAGATAGATATATGGTTATGTAAGTACAAAGTAAAAAAATAGAGACAAAGCGCTAAACAGTCAAAGATACCAGGAGGATGATGTTAGTATAAAAAAAATAATCGATTTATTTGGGCAAACTGCTCCCATATTTCTTAAAATGTATCACATTAGTAAAAATAATTACATAAAACACACAAAATCACAAAATATTATATTCATAGAGTTAAAACTGCTTGTGCAATCCCGCTAGCAGGGGTGTCAATCTTGTGAACTGCTTGTGCAATCCCGCTAGCAGGGGGTGTCAATCAGCCCGATCGTATAGGATCAGGCGGATTGATGTCTGCAGCCTCAGAGCAGGCGGACCAGTTATGGAGCAGCGGTCCATTCGGAGCTTGAAAATTCGGCCCCATAGTCTCGATTTGAATTCATAGCAATTTATTAATTTATTTATTTTTGTAGCTTGTATTCGAGGATTAGAATAAAATAGAGGAATACTTGCATTCAGTTTCGTCACTATGAATAGCAATGTGTAAAAGCACTTAGACAAATACAGATAGCTAACCGGCTTTGTTGGTGCCAATTCTCATCAGACTTATAGATCTCAGCTCCTTTACATCATATTTTCCCTCTGAGGCTCCACTGCAGGTTTTGTTAGTTTTAATTCAACCCGGTAATCCGGTATACACCAGGACCTCACTGACGTTTTTTCCAATGTGTTACGTCCGGTTTCACAGCCTGGCGTTGCTCGATCGGCATCCAGGGATCACATGTAACTCATGACGTCACTGTCAGGGTGCCAGGAATCAGACTGAGACGAGAAGTGCAAAAATAATCACACCTTTATTAATAGCAAAAAATAATAAAAAGTCCACAAGTCAAATAACAAGCCAGGAGTCAAAACCAGAGCTGGTAGTCAGACGAGCCGAGTCAGGAGCCAAAGCAAATAGTCAGACAAGCCGGATTCAGGAACAAAGAAAACAGCAGAGTCAGGAACAAGCCAGGGATCAGGAACCAGGAGGGACTTCAGGCAGCCAGGTAATACACAGGAACTCTCACAAACAGGTCTGAGACAATGCAAAGGCAAAGCATACTGAACAGAGGCCCTTTAAATAATAAGTGATGACATCCCAATTCTGAGACTGCATCCTGTCTCACATGGATGATGCACACCAGTCTGGCCATAAAAGGAAGTGAAGGAAATGAGCAGCATCCCCCACAATGCACCATATTCAGGAAGAGAGGTGAGTAAAATGGCTGCCAGCAGCACATGGCAAACACAACAGGGAAAAAAACCCTGACAGTACCCTCCCCTCAATGACCCCTCCCCTGCGGGAGGACAAAAGGCTTATTGGGGAAACGGGCATGGAAGGCACGGAGGAGGGCGGGAGCATGAACATCAGAGGAAGCAACCCAAGAACGCTCCTCCAGACCGTAGCCCCTCCAGTGAACCAAATACTGTACAAGGCCCCTGGACATACGAGAGTCAATAATGCTGCTGACCTCATACTCCTCATGGTTGTCAACAAAGATAGGATGGGGACGAGGCAACACAGTGGTAAACCGATTACAAACCAATGGTTTCAGGAGGGAGACATGAAAAACATTGGAGATGCGCATAGCAGGAGGAAGGTCAAGAGCGTAGGCCACAGGATTAACTCGGAGTATTCGAAAAGGACCAACAAAACGGGGAGCCAATTTATTGGAAGGCACACAAAGGTTCAAGTTGCGGGAGGACAGCCAAAATCTCTCACCAACCTGGTAGGAAGGTGCGGGCAGACGCCTACGATCAGCCTGGAACTTCTGGCACTGCATAGAACGATGAAGGCAATCCTGATTCTGCACCCACATGGAACGGAGTTGCCGGAGATGCTCCTCCAAAGCCGGAATACCCTGAGAAATGAATGAATCGGGCAACAAGGATGGTTGAAACCCATAATTCGCCATGAACAGGGATATCTTGGAGGAAGCATTAATAGCACTATTACGAGCAAACTCTTCCCAAGGTAACAGTTCAGACTAATTATTGTGGTGATCTGAGACATAGCAATGGAGGAACTGTTCCAGAGCTTGATTAGACCATTCCACAGCCCTATTGAATTGAGGGTGATATGCCGAGGAGAAGGAAAGCTGGATCCCCATTTGAGCACAAAAGGAACGCCAAAATCTGGAGACAAACTGGCTACCCCGGTCCGACACTATCTCCTTGGGTGACCCATGTAAACAGAAGACCTCCCGGGCAAAAATTGAAGCAAGCTCCTGAGCGGTAGGCAGCTTAATCAAGGGAATGCAATGTGACATTTTAGAAAAACGGTCAACCACCATAAGGATAACAGTATTGCCATTGGAAACAGGGAGCTCGACAATGAAGTCTATGGAAAGATGTGTCCAAGGACGCTCACCATTAGCAATAGGTTGAAGATGACACACAGAAAGACATCGAGGAGTCTTATTCTGTGCACAAACTGAGCAGGAGGCAACATATGCAGCAACATCAGAATGAAGACCTGGCCACCAGAATTGTTGAGTAACAGACCAAATAATTTGGTTCTTGCCTGGGTGACCTGCGGCTTTAGGATAGTGGTAAGTGTGCAAAAGTTTAGTTTGAAGATTCTCAGGAACAAAACACTTACCACTAGGTTTCTCAGGAGGTGCATTGGTTTGTGCAGCCAGGATCTTCTCCTCCAAGGGAGAAGTCAAATTAGTACGTATGGTAGCCAAAATATGGTCAGGAGGTATAACAGGAGTAGGTACAGACTGCTCCTTGGACAGAGGTGAAAATTGTCGAGAGAGGGCATGAGCCCTAACATTCTTACTACCAGGCAGGTAGGAGACCACATAATTAAACTGAGACAAAAATAGCGCCCATCTGGCCTGTCGGGGCGACAAACGTTTTGTTTCAGATAGATAAGTTAAATTCTTGTGGTCAGTAAGAATGAGAACTGGCACGCTAGTACCCTCGAGAAGATGCCTCCATTCCTTGAGTGCCAAAATTATGGCCAGTAATTCCCTGTCGCCAATGTCACAATTGCACTCCGCTGGAGACAATTTCTTAGAGAGGAAACCACACGGATGCAAGGAACCATCAGGCGTAGGACGTTGAGACAAGAGGGCATCTACTCCAGTCTCAGATGCATCGACCTCAAGAACCAAAGGCAGGACACGGTTAGGATGAGCCAGAACTGGAGCGGCAGCAAAGGCAGTCTTAAGACTATCAAAGGCCTTAATGGCAGTAGGTGACCAATGGAGTGGATCATTCTCTTTACGGGTCATGTCTATGATAGGTTTGACCAAGGAAGTAAAGTTTTTAATAAATTTTCTATAGTAATTGGCGAACCCCAAAAAACGTTGAATGGACCGAAGACCAACTGGGCGAGGCCACTTCAGAACTGCAGATAACTTGTCAGGATCCATGGAGAACCCTACAACGGAGATAACATAACCTAGGAAGGTTACTTGAGTCTGATGGAACTCACATTTCTTGAGTTTACAAAACAGGCCGTTCTCACGTAGTCTCTGAAGAACCCATGGAACATTAGAATGATGAGCCTCAAGTGTGGGTGAGTGTATGAGGATGTCGTCTAAGTACAACACAACACACTGTTGCAACATATCTCATAGGACATCATTAATAAATTCATGAAAAACAGCAGGAGCATTACATAGGCCAAAGGGCATTACAAGATACTCATAATGCCCGCTCCTGGTGTTAAATGCTGTTTTCCATTCGTGGCCCTCCTTAATCCTAACGAGATTGTATGCTCCTCTCAAATCAAATTTAGCAAAGACCGTAGCTCCCTTGAGGCAGTCAAAGAGTTCCGTAATGAGCGGAATAGGGTAAGCATTCTTAATGGTAAGACAAATAAGACCCCTATAATCGATACATAGTCTTAACTCACCACCCTTTTTCTTCACAAAGAAGAAGCCAGCCCCTGCAGAAGAGCAGGATTTGCAGATGATCCCCCGCGACAGAGCATCGGCAACATACTCCTCCATAGCACAATTCTCTGCAACAGACAGAGGGTACACCCGGCCCCGAGGAGGAATGGCTCCGGGTTGCAGGTCTATGGCACAATCGTAAGACTGGTGAGGAGGCAACGTACCAGCACGCACCTTGTCAAACACGTCTAGGAACTCTTGGTACTCCTCTGGCAATTGAGATACTGAAGAAGTGCACAAGACTTTAACTGGATTCTGAAGAAAAGTGGAAATACATTGTGGGGACCACGACAAAATTTCGGACCTGCGCCAATTGAGACTAGGATTGTGCTTTCGGAGCCAGGGATAACCCAGAACAACCGGAAAATGCGGAGAGTTTATCACCTGGAACTTGATGGTTTCAAAATGGAGAGCCCCAACAGCCATGGACAACGAAGCAGTTTCGTGAGTAACGAGTGCGGGCTGAAGGGGCCTGCCATCAATGGCCTCAACAGCAAGCGGAACAGACCGAGGCAAAACAGGAATGGAGTGCTTTGATACAAAAGCACTGTCAATGAAATAGCCCACAGCACCGGAGTCAACAAGAGCCTGAGTGACTATGGAGTCCACCCAGGAAATTACAACCGTGACCAAAGGTTTCTCATTAAGCGGTTCCGAGTACGAGGATAAATCACCCAAGGTCTGCCCCCGACAGGACCTTAGGTGTGAGCGTTTCCCAGCCGTGTAGGACAAGACTTCAAAAGGTGGCCCTATAACCCACAATAGAGGCAGAGCCCTTCCCTCCTCCTAAAGGCCATCTCCGCTGTGGAGAGACGCGTGAATCCCAACTGCATTGGCTCAGCAGTACCTGGTGGCTCAGGACCAGGAGGCATGGGAGGAGAGGAAGGCATGGTGGGAACGAACACAATGGAGACAACGGAACAGGAGGCTTCCGCAAGCGCTCCTTGAAAGAGGGCCTCTCTCTGAGTCTGATGTCAATTAGGATAAGAAAAAACACCAATGCCTCAAGATCCTCTGGTAAATCTCTGGCAGCAACTTCGTCTTTAATCGCATCAGAGAGCCCATGAAAGAAGTCAGCAACAAGGGCTTCATTGTTCCAACCTACCTCTGCGGCAAGCGTACGGAACTCAATAGCATACTGAGCAACAGATCTTGTACCCTGCTGAATGGACATGAGTCGTTTAGCAGCAGAGGAGGAGCGAGCCGGAACATCAAATACCCTTCGAAAGGAGGCCACAAATTCAGGGTAATTTGAATTTCACAGGTTTATTAGTCTCCCACAAGGGATTAGCCCAGGCAAGAGCTGTGTCAGAGAGTAACAAGATGAGAAATCCCACCTTAGCTCTGTCTTAGGGAAACGCCTGAGGTAACATCTCAAAGTAAATGCCCACCTGGTACAAAAACCCTCTGCATTGAATAAGATCGTCTCCATATCGCTGAGGTAGAGGTGCAGAACCAAACATGCTCCTGGTAGGCATAGGTGCAGCAGTGGAAACAGGAGTATAACTTGCGGGACACTTTGGTCCAAATGTGCAGTGCGAGTCAGCAGGGTTTGCAGGGCTAGTGCAAATTGATTCAAGCGGTGATCCTGTGCATCCATCCTGGAAATTATTGCAGGTAAAGGTGGATAATTAGCAGCCTCAGGATTCATGGCCTTTGCGTATTGTCAGGGTGCCAGGAATCAGACTGAGACGAGAAGTGCAAAAATAATCACACCTTTATTAATAGCAAAAAATAATAAAAAGTCCACAAGTCAAATAACAAGCCAGGAGTCAAAACCAGAGCTGGTAGTCAGACGAGCCGAGTCAGGAGCCAAAGCGAATAGTCAGACGAGCCGGATTCAGGAACAAGGAAAACAGTAGAGTCAGGAACAAGCCAGGGATCAGGAGCCAGGAGGGACATCAGGCAGCCAGGTAATACACAGGAACTCTCACAAACAAGTCTGAGACAACGCAAAGGCAAAGCATACTGAACAGAGGCCCTTTAAATAATAAGTGATGACATCACAATTCTGAGACTGCATCCTGTCTCACATGGATGATGCACACCAGTCTGGCCATAAAAGGAAGTGCAGGAAATGAGCAGCATTCCCCACAATGCACCATATTCAGGAAGAGAGGTGAGTAAAATGGCTGCCAGCAGCACATGGCAAACACAACAGGGAAAAAGCCCTGACAGTCACTATTTTGCCGAGAGTTGTAATAGGCTCTAAGTATTAGCTGAATACAATGTAGCAACGGCTGTTGCAAAATTTACACTTTTCCTCTTGCCCTCCGTTCACCATTTAAACTCCTCAGGGTTAGAGTAGATTTTCAGCTAGTAGATGTAGATACGTCAACATGTTTCACCGCTTCATGGGCTTTATACGTCGCCATCTGAATGAAAGGGATGCTATGGTAGGAAACCCAGGGGGACCCCACTGCTGACACAGAAATATAAAAAAGCCAGTTTGGAGTTTGCTAAAACTTACCTGAGGAAGCCAAAATCCTTTTGGGAGAATGTGCTGTGGACAGATTAAACAAAATTACAGCTTTTTGGTAAAGCCCATCATTCTACTGTTTTCAGAAAAATAAAAAGAAATGAGGCTTTAAAAGAAAAGAATACAGTCCCTACAGTCAAACATGGTGGAGGTTCACTGATGTTTTGGGGTTGCTTTGCTGCTTCAGGCACTGGATGTCTTGACTGTGTGCATGGCATTATGAAATCTGAAGACTACCAAAGAATTATGTTGTGCAATGTAGGACCCAGTGTCAGAAAGTTGGGTCTCTGTCAGAGGTCATGGGTCTTACAGCAGAACAATGGCTCAAAATACACGTCAAAAATCACCCAGAAATGGTTTAATACAAAGCGCTGGAGAGTACTGAACTGGCTAGCAATGAGTCCAGATCTCAATCCCATCAAGCACCTGTGGAGAGATCTGAAAACAGCAGTTGGGAAAAAGAACCCTTCCAATCGGAGAGACCTGGAGCAGCTGGCGAAAGAAGAGTGGTCCAAAATTCCAGTAGAGAGGTGTAAGAAACTAATTTATGGTTACAGGAAGAGATTGATTTGTTATTTTTGCCATGGGGTGTTCTACCAAATATTTAATTGAGGGTGTCAATAATTTTGTCCAGTCCATTTTTTGAGTTATGCGTGGAATGTGTCAGATTTGGCATTTTTTATCTCTACTTTTTTGTGTCATACCAATACAAACAAAAGAAATAAACATGAGAATGCCTAAAAATTTGTAATTGCATCAGTTTTCTGGGTGAAGTGGTGCATTATCTGACAGAAATGCAGGGGTGCCAATATATTTGGCCATGACTGTACACATATAAACACGTATATGCACAAATATACAGATATATACATATGTATATTTACTTTAGTGCCCTTTCCACTCAAATACCTGAAAACATTTAATAAACATTTGCATAAATTGTTATATTTTATGATGTGTTTTACTGTGCTGTATAATATTTTACATTCCAATGTTCTTCACATAGGGGAAAATATTATATGTATTTTTAAATATATATTCTTATATATATCTGTATATACCTATAACTATATATATATTGATGGTAGATATAAAGGGACAGCTATATATTTTACAAAAAATAAATGAGATATATAAAGCAATATATATTTAAAAATAAACAGAACATTTTATCCTACATGAAAAACATTGGAATGTAAAATATTCATAACTACCTTCAGGTTAGCGCAGTTGTACTAATGAGTGCCGGGTTAGCTCACGAGCGATAAGTGTAAGTTTTTTTCTTCTTTGTGCGCTTTATAAAACTCTATAGGGAAAAGTTATTGTGGTTGTGATATCCAAAGTCCTGAAGTTAGCGTGCGACAGCTTTCGCTCACACGCAATCATGTTACTTTCAATTTGTAATATGCATGTTAACCCGCACACGTTAAAAGTTTACTTCTGGCTGTGTTTGCTCGCAAGCGAAAGCACTAAACATAGAAACATAGATATTGACGGCAGATAAGAGCCAGTAACAGTATAAACTTATCTAGTTCGTAGGATAGCCTTATGCTTGTCCCATGCATTTTTAAAGTCCCCCACAGTGTTTGTTGCTACTACCTCTTGAGGAAGTTTATTCCATAAATCAATCACTCTTTCTGTAAAGAAGTGTTTCCTCAATGTACTCCTGAATCTACTACCCTTTAGCTTGAGCTCATGACCCCCTTGTTCTTGAATTTTCCATTTTATGTAAAATACCCACAGCCTCAGTTTTACTAAACCCTTTAATGTACTTGAAAGTTGCTATCATATCACCTCTTTCCCTTCTCTCCTCTATGCTATACATATTTAGGTCATTGAGCCTATCCTGGTAAGTTTTATTTTTTAGACCATGTACCATTTTGGTAGCCCTCCTTTGCACAGATTCAAGTTTGTTAATATCCTTCTGAAGATATGGCCTCCAGAACTGCACACCATACTCAAGATGAGGCCTAACTAATGATCTATAAAGTGGCATAAGAACCTTACTATTTCTGCTGCAAAAATAGTATGTCACTTGTAATCTGGCCCTATATTAGACCACAAATATCATTAATTTGAACTCATGAGAGCATTCCTAATATGTTATTTATTCAGTCTGCATATCAATAATATTGTTTAAAAAATGAATTACAGTTTTATTCTTGTTGACTTCACAACTTTGTTATCAATAAAATACAAAATGTGACATACCTATGTGTATATATATATATATATATATATATATATATATATATATATATTTATATATCTTACTTACATAGCCTCTTCCAGAAGTCACCTTTTAGACCAAGTCTTCTATATTTGCTCTCTCTTTTCCAACGAGTCTATACCTCTTTCTCTCAACAGCCTTTTAAATTTTCTAAATCCTCTCAACTGCCTAGAACCACTTCTTTCCCCTATCCACAGAACATCCAGTTTATAGACCACATGCATAATTTGTCAAATTCCCCCACAGGTTGCCAAAGCCTCACTGTTGCTAACTAAAATTACTCACTATGCATTTCTCTATTCTTTAAAAATTCCGTGAGTTCTGCCCATGTGAAGTCTGCACAATTTCTCTACAAGTTGGAGAATTTCTGAAAATTGGAATTCCGGGGAAAACTTCAATATCCACTTGATGTCAACTGTGACTACCCTGTATAAAAGTTATATTGACAAACCTCAGTTTTCTCAAAGTTTGAAAAAAGTGAATATAAGGTAAATATACTAAAATCTTAATGCTACAAACTCAACATAACATGAAATACCTCCCTTTAGGATAGACCTGTACCAAGGTAAAGCACCTCATGGACTTTATGCCAAACTATATAGCAGACTGTTAGGAGGTGCATAAATATGACGATATTCTGTTTATTATTTGAACTTTAAATTTAATATAATAGTATACCACATGACATGGTATTTCTTAAATTATTTAACACTAATTATATGAGATACCTAAAAAGTGGTATCAAATAAGAATAATAAAGTTATGGACTTTCAAAAAAGCATATTAGACCCAGAAACAATAACTAAGAATATAAAAAGGATAAAAGAAGTTATACTTCCTTCCTCTCTTAGAGCAGGCGGACAGACATCGCAACAATACAACCCGATTGAGTATGATCGGGTTGATTGACACCCCCTGCTGGCGGCCTATTGGCCGCAAGTCTGCAGGGGGCGGCGTTGCACCAGCAGCTCTTGTGAGCTGCTGGTGCAATGATGAATACGGCGAGCGTATTGCTCCCCGTATTCAGCGAAGTCTGGCGGACCTGATCCACACTGGCGGATCAGGTCCGACAGACTTTCATAACTAGAGGCCATAGTTCTCCTAAACATAAACATCACATTATTTTCTAATAACCTGCTTTTAGTTTTTTTCAGATTAGTTAGGCAAGATTATGTAAAAGGGAGAAAATAGGTCATACTGTATATATTATAAAATACTATCTCATTCTGGACCAATCTGGTAGAAATTCATTGTTCTTAGGTTTTGATAACCTTTTTTTACAATAATGTGTTTACTGTATTTGTAACCTATGTGAATAAGCAAATAAAACAACAAACCAGTCTCATTTAGGCAGACATGCACCTTTCTTATAAAAGCAATCAAGAAAATAATATAATTGCTCTATGATCTTTTGGGCTTTTCATCTCACATTGGGGCTAATAGTAGTTATAATTGATTTTTATTTATTTTTCTTATGTTTGTATTTTTTGCTAAAACATAACCTCTGATTAAAAAAATAAAATCACCCTGCTGCAAACAACCAAATATGCCTTTATTAAGGTTTCTGTTAACAGAGCAAACATCAAACTTCTAACCTCTACCATGCATGTTAAAATATCATCCTGGGGGGGAGGGGTTTGTGCAGGAGGTCATGTAAATTCTTGACTTGACTGTTAATGTTAGAGGCGGTGGCCTACTTGTCGTCAACATCCCCCCCCCACACGTAACCCAGGGTAGAGCAGTATGTTATCCAACTGCAATACTACTTCTGCCAGATTGAATCTGCATGTTTTCATTTATTACATTTGAGCACTCCCTGTAAGGCTTTCACATGGAGGAATTTTACAGAGCCTTTCAATCTCTCTTTGATGGTTTTGAGAGGAAGATTAGCAAGAAAATTGATCAAATAACTGACTGTTGAAACAGTAAGAGGAGATTTATCCCCTACTTGTGAGGTGGTTTTGGATGATATTAACCAACCATGTGGCATAGAGAAAACCCTTAGATTTCCTGTGCTAACACCTCTAGCTAATATGTCACAGTTCTCTACAACTAGGATGAAGGATCAAGTTATATCTTTGCAATCCCTAAAGAGTCTCTCTCTCTGCCTCTTGTAACATGGGACAGTATTATAGCCATAGCTGAGAACGGCTTAAGAGAGGAGGACCGATCACTTGTCAGACGGGAAAGTGCTATGACCCTTGCTGAGAATGGCTTAGGAGAGGAAGCCGGATTTTATTACAAGCACAGAGACTTCCTATTTTGCTTACTCTTTCTTTTACTATTAACGCAGCCTTTAAAAGTATAATGACAGAAAGAAAATGAATACACATAAAAGTTGAACTAACACAGGGTAGTACAATTTTAAAAATCAGACAGTAAAACCAGTATAATACAACTCATTACCAAAGGAGGTAGTGAATGCCAATACCATAGATACATTTAAAAATAGTCTGGATAAATTTCTGTATATAAACAAAATTCATGGATATGATTGCTAGTATTAAATGGGTCACATTTTAATGGGGTTATTTAAGCTTAACTGGAGCTTTTTGTAAGTATTTTAGATTTGTATAGGTTGAACTCGATGGACTTCAGTCTTTTTTCAACCTTATCTACTATGTTACTATGTTACTATGTTACAATAGAGACTGGCCAATAAGAATGCAGCATACCACAATAAACTGACCAATACAAAACAAAACATCCTCTTTCTTTTGCTGCTGTTGTGGAGATAAGTATATACTTTGTTGCTCTATACTTATTGTTATTTATCAGCCAGTTTTCAATTTTTTTTATTTCAAATCCTTTTATTATTTTCTTTATGTTTATTTCCTATATTATTTTATTTCCATTTCAATAAAGATATTTATTTATTTTCTTATTATTTATATTTTATTATTTTGTTCCGTTTTGGGTTCATTTCAGATTTTTGCTGACTTTTTTCTATCAATTTTTCCCCTATTATCTTTATAGTTTTTTCCTTATTTATCCATTTTCCTTTTTTTCCATTTTAATATTTTCTTTATTTGTGGCTCTTTAACTTTTCGTTTCATTTTTCTTTACCCCTTGCATGCGCTTTAAGTTTATATATTTTTCCTCGCTTGCGCAATTCCCCTTTTGGTGCTGTTTCTACTTACCTACATTTCTTTTCAGATTCCATCTTCCTTCTTCATTGTGGTCATGTGACCGTCGCCATCTTATGGTATGTTATAACGACGTCACAAGCCGCATCTTCCTGCCTCCAGTATTTTGCTTCAGGGATTGCAGTCACAATTTTGTTGCTCTTTAAGGTTTCATTTAGAAAAAAATATATTACGTTTGCTACTTTATACAGTAATTTGATCGATTTTTCTCTACACTTGCCATTTATCCCCACTTTAGTCTCTCTAGGTTCCATTACCAGACTATTAGAGTTATCTGGCAATGCCAGGGCTGTTTCTAGGGGCGGGCAGACCGGGCAGTGACCCGGGCGCATTAGGGAGCAGTGGGGAGCACTTAAAAACATTTTTTTTTATTGTGTTTAAGTGGCAGTGATTGCTTGATAAACTACTGGTATAGCAAATGTTAAAATACACAGATCACAAGCTTATACATTAAAAAATATATATATTTGAAAGAAAGCTGTTATGTTAATTGGCTGCATTGGATGTCAAACATACTAATGGAGCAACAAGATCACATAGGGGGGGGTGTTAAGACCGGATAACTAAAGCTACTTTCAGCTAAAACTGAAAGTAAAAAGGAGAGGAATCACCCTGAGGAAAGCAGTCTCCTATCTCACTGATCTGTGTCACTAAAGAGGTGATGTTTTATGCATATGACAAATTATACATGGTCTTTACATAATGATATGTACATATTTTTAGTTTTACTGAGCTAATTAAAAAAGGTGCTTTAAAAAACTTGGGTTTCCACATACTAAGGAACAGGTTTTATAGACTGTTGAATAAATTTTTTTTTTTTTTTGATATTATGCTTTTTTTTTTGTATTTATATACTTACGGCTAGATTACGAGTTTTGCATTAGAGGCTATGCGGTGCTAATGAGCAGTTTTCTCTCACCGCTCACTTACCTGCAGCGCTGGTATTACAGGTTTTTACAAACCCGGCGTTAAAAGGCAAGAAGTGAGCGTTGAACAAAATTTTGCTCCTTAACGCACTCCAATACCAGCGCTGCTTAAGTCAGCGGTGAGCTGGTCGTAAGTGCTCGTGTACGATTTCCCCATAGGAATCAACAGGGAGAGCTGGCTGAGAAAAGTTCTAACACCTGCCAAAAAGCAGCGTAAAACTCAGTAACGCAGCCCCATTGATTCCTATGGGGAGATAAAATTTATGTCTACACCTAACACCCTAACATGAACCCCGAGTCTAAACACCCCTAATCTTACACTTATTAACCCCTAATCTGCCGCCCCCGACATTGCCAACAGCTGCATTATATTTATTAACCCCTAATCTGTCTCTCTGGACACCGCCGCCACCTACATTATACTTATGAACCCCTAATCTGCTGCCCCAAACATCGCCGACACCTACATTATATTTATTAACCCCTAATCTGCTGCCCCTAACATCGCCGCAACCTAACTACACTTATTAGCCCCTGATCTGCCGCCCCCAATGTCGCTGCCACTATAATAAATGTATTAACCCCTAAACCTAAGTCTAACCCTAACACCCCCTAACATAAATATAATTACAATAAATCTAACTAAAAATTACTATCATTAACTAAATTATTTTAAAAGTAAATACTTACCTATAAAATAAACCCTAAGCTAGCCAATAGGATTTTTTCTACCTTAATTCTGATTGGCTGATAGAATTCTATCAGCCAATCAGAATCTAAGGGACGCCATCTTGGATTATGTCACTTAAAGGAACAGTCATTCAGTAAGAAGACTTCGTTTGAAGAGGATGCTCGGCGTCGGATGTCTTGAAGATGGACCCGCTCCGCGTCGAATTGGATGAAGATAGAAGATGTCATCTGGATGAAGACTTCTGCCCATCTGGAGGACCACTTCGCCCGGCTTGGATGAAGACTTCTCCCGGCTTCGTTGAGGATTTCGGCCCGGTTGAATGAAGACATCTGCTGCTTCCTTGAGGATGGATGTCCGGTCTTCCGAACTGTAAGTCGATCTTCAGGAGCTTAGTGTTAGATTTTTTTAAGGGTGTATTGGGTGGGTTTTATTTTTAGGTTAGGGTTTGGGCCTGCAATAGAGCTAACTGCCCTTTTAAGGGCAATGCCCATCCAAATGCCCTTTTCAGGGCAATGGGGAGCTTAGTTTTTTTTAGATAGTATTTTATTTGGGAGGTTGGTTGTGTGGGTGGTTGGTTTTACTGTTGGGGGGGTTGTTTGTATTTTTTACAGGTAAAAGAGCTGATTACTTTGGGGCAATGCCCCACAAAAGGCCCTTTTAAGGGCTATTGATAGTTTAGTTTAGGCTAGGGTTTTTTTTTTTTATTTTGGGGGGGCTTTTTTAATTTTGATAGGGCTATTAGATTAGGTGTAATTAGTTTAAATATCTTGTCATTTGTTTATTATTTTCTGTAATTTAGTGTTTGTTTTTTGTACTTTAGCTAATTTAATTTAATTTATTTAATTGTTGTTAATTTAGTTAATTTATTTAATTATAGTGAAGTGTTAGGTATTATTGTAACTTAGATTAGGTATTATTTTACAGGTACTTTTGTATTTATTTTAGCTAGGTTAATAACTATTTAATAACTATTCTATCTAGTTAAAATAAATACAAAGTTGCCTGTAAAATAAAAATAAACCCTAAGATAGCTACAATGTAACTAGCTAGCTTAGGGTTTATTTTATAGGTAAGTATTTAGTTTTAAATAGGAATTATTTAGGTAATGATAGAAATTTTTAGTTAGATTTATTTAAATTATATTTCAATTAGGGGGTGTTAGGGTTAGGGTTAGACTTAGGTTTAGGGGTTAATACATTTAGTATAGTGGCGGCGACATTGGGGGCGGCAGATTAGGGGTTAATAAATGTAGGTAGGTGTCGGCGATGTTAGGGACAGCCGATTAGGGGTTAATAATATTTAACTAATGTTTGCGAGGCGGGAGTGTGGCGGTTTAGGGGTTAATATGTTTATTATAGTGGCGGCGACATTTAGGGTGGCAGATTAGGGGTTAATAAATATAATGTAAGTGTCGGCGATGTTGGGGGCAGCATATTAGGGTTTCATAAATATAATGTAGGTGGCGGCGGTGTCCAGAGCGGCAGATAAGGGGTTAAAAATTTTATTTTAGTGTTTGTGATGCGGGAGGGTCTCGGTTTAGGGGTTAATAGGTAGTTTATGGGTGTTAGTGTACTTTTTAGCCCTTTAGTTATGAGTTTTATGTTACGGCGTTGTACCATAAAACTCTTAACTACTGACTTGAACTCTTGACACGGTAGGGTGTACCGCTCACTTTTTGGCCTCCCAGGACAGACTCGTATTACCGGCACTATGGAAGTCCCATAGAAAAAATACTTTTTTTTGCGGTAAGGCCAAAGAAGTGTGCGGTGCCTCTAAACCTGCAAGACTCGTAATACCAGCGGGCGTAAAAAAGCAGCATTAGGACCTCTTAACGTTGCTTTTTTACCTTAATGCACAACTCGTAATCTAGCTGTTATTCTTTAATAAAGGTTAAAGGGACTGTATACACTCTTTTTCATATAACTGCATGTAGTAGACACTACTATAAAGAATAGGATGCACAGATACTGATATAAATATCCAGTATAAAACTGTTTAAAAACTTACTTAGAAGCTCTCAGTTTAGCTCTTTTGAAAAGGTAGCTGGAAAGCCCACTGCAAGTGGGAAATAAGACACTCCCTCCTCCCCCTTCTTTTGCATATGAAAAGACCCTTTACATAAACAGGAGCAAGCTGGAGTAGGTATCTGACGGTATTCTCATAAAACTTTGGGGCTTGGTTAGGAGTCTGAAAATCAGAGCAATGTTATTTAAAAATAAGCAAAACTATACATTTTTAAAAAAAAAACTTTATGGGCTATATAAATAGATCATCTACAAAACATTTATTCAAAGAAAAAATGAGTGTATAATGTCCCTTTAATAGTGATGGGTGTTTGTATGTGTCATTTACTCCACAATGACAATGGCAAGTTTTCACAAACTCACATGTGAGTGCTTGTGTCTGCTATTACTGCCTGAGTGTGTGTGCCTATCTATCACTGCCTGTGTGTGTGTGTGTCTGCTATTACTGCCTAAGTGTGTGTATGCCTATCTATCCCTGCCTGTGTGTGTGTATCTGCCTATTACTGCCTGAGTGTGTGTGTGTGTGTGTGTGTGTGTGCCTATCTATCCCTGCCTGTGTGTGTATGCCTATCTATCCCTGCCTGTGTGTGCATGTCTCTGTCTATTACTGTCTGTGTGTGCATGTTTCTGTCTATTACTGCCTGTGTGTGCATGTCTCTATACTGCCTGTGTGTGTGTATATGCCTATCTATCCCTGCCTGTGTGTGTATGCCTATCTATCCCTGCCTGTGTGTGTATGCCTATCTATCCCTGCCTGTGTGTGCATGTCTCTGTCTATTACTGTCTGTGTGTGAATGTCTTTGTCTATTACTGTCTGTCTGTGCATGTCTCTGTCTATTACTGCCTGTGAGTGCATGTCTCTGTCTGTTACTGCTTGTGTGTGCATGTCTCGGTCTATTACTGCCTGTGTGTGCAGGTGTCTGTCTATTACTGCCTGTGAGTGCATGTCTCTGTCTGTTACTGCTTGTGTATGCATGTCTCGGTCTATTACTGCCTGTGTGTGCACGTGTCTGTCTATTACTGCCTGTGAGTGCATGTCTGTCTATTACTGCCTGTGTGTATAATATATTTGAAAAATAAACCGCTATTACAGTTCTTTATCAAATTATTTATGTGCAAAAATCTCATAGACTTTAATAATGAATTTTGTAAAAAAAAAAAAAAAATGTTATAACTTTTCTAAATAATTATAATAGACCCCTAAATATGTTACAAATACACCCAGTGACATATTGCAATCCTTTAGAAAATCTTACCTGATGACTTTTTTGCAAAGTTCAACTTTAAAGTCCATTGGACGTAGATACATTTTGGAAAAGAATTTAAAGGGATTAATATGCATTAAATAAATAAATATGCATAGCTATAAGAAAAGTATAAATATAATGGCAATTAGTAAAAGATATAAAGATATTTTTAGATAATATCTATATATTTGGAAAGAACATTGTAGTAGAAAAAGGACATATTTAAAGGGATAGGAAAGTCAAAATTAAACTTTCATAATTCAGGATACACCAAAAAATGTTAAGACAATTCTATTATTCTTGTTCTCTTGGTATCCATTGTTGAAAAGCATATGTACATATCACTAGCAGCAGCAATGCACTACTAGGAGCTAACTGGTGGTTGGCCGCAACACACATTTGTCTCTTGTCATTTGCTCACCAGATGTGTTCAGCTAGGTCCCAGTAGTACACTGCTGCTTTGTAGCTGACCTCTAAATGACAGTGACATGCAAGGTCTAGAAGGGGGACTTTAGAATCTGTGAGGGGGGCGCATTTTGGAATTTTGCCCTGGGAGCCAGATTCTCTAGAAACGGCCCTAGACAATGCTGTAGTAAAAATGAATTGCTTGACCCTAATACAGTAAGAGAGTGGGTCTATTGCATATATCTATGACAATTGAAAGGCATGAGAATATTTTACACAAAATTGACTATAAGGTAACTGATTTCGCTACTAATGAACTTTAATCGGATGAAGATGGACTCCTTTTTGGGAATCCATTCCTTAAGGATCTTAATAAGTATGCCAATACCTTTACTACATTAAATAAAGTTAAAACAACTTTCAAAAAGATATTTCTGAACAACTTCTCTGACAGGGCTGGGAGAATTAGAGGTCATTTTCCCATCCGAACCTCCTTTTCTAGACCTCAATTTGCAAATGCCCAATCTCAACATTTCAACCAATCAAATTTCGGTAACCAGAGACAGTTTCAAGACTCCTCCAATCAATTTTTCCCATCCAGAGCCCGTCCGTGGAATCAAAGAAACTCCGTTTTGGAGGGAGATCCCATTTTCCACAAGGTAAATCTTCCAACTCTTCCTCTTTTCCTTTTCACCCTCATATAGTTGGTGGAAGAAGCCTTCAATTTGCAAAGAATTGCACTTTCATTACTCAAGACCAATGGGTAATTCAATCCACTTTAGGAGTCCTCATAGATTTCATCTCTCTTCCAACTCAAATAGATTATCCCAATCCAATTCATTTTTCAAGGTCAGACTTAATCCTGGTTAAAGAGGAGATTCAAAATATTTCTACAAAAAACGCTATTGTTCAAGTTCCTTTTTTAAATTCATTTGTGGTGTATCACCATTTCAAAATGGAAGGTATCCATATTTTAAGAGAGTGTTTAATAGACAACGATGGGTTAGTTCGTTTAGACCTCTCAGATGCTTATCTTTCAGTCCCGATTCATCAATCCCACTGGAAATTTCTAACTTTTATGTGGAAAGACCAATTTTGGAGCTTTACTTGTCTTCCTTTTGGTCTTTCATCTGCCCCTTGGATTTTTACCAAACTTTTAAAAATGCGTCTCTCAACCTAGCATGGGTTGTTTCATCAGGCATCAGATGCCTGATGAAACAACCCATGCTAGGTTGAGAAACGCGTTGCATGATTTTACATTTTGCTTGCTATTGTTTTAAACTTATCAATATTTGTTTTAATAAACTGAACTTGGTTTATGCAAGCTTTGGTTCATTACCTTCTATAGCAGTTTTACACACTGCTTCTGACTATCCATCAGCACATATTGTGACAAAGATCCCCCTGCACTATCTACTCTGCACCTGGAGAGGTTTAGCTGGTACACCTGAAGATACCAGCCAGCTCCTACTAGTACATAAGTGTACTTGGGCCAATTGTGAGTACCCATTTGGCTTTTTTTCTTTGATTTCACATATATGGATATATTGATGCACACATAAGGCGCCCCTCTTGTTCTTTATTATTATCCATACTTTTAAAGGCTGCATTAATAGTAAAAGAAAGAGATAGCAAAATATTTGTCTCTGTGTCTTTAATAAAATCTAGATTATTCCTTCACCAAGCTAGGATAATCGGAATTATTTGCCAGTTTTCTATTTACAGACAAGAGGGATGGTGTGTTCCCTGATCTTCGCCAAGAAGTGCCCCAATACATTCTTGAGATTCCGGGGAGGGCGGCCGGCTTCTTGCATTATAAGTGGAACTTTCAGCATCAGTAAAATGCCAGTAGCATCTTGAAACGCGTAACAGAATTTCTTGTATTGTTTTTATACTACTTTTTAATAAAATATATCCCTTGCCTTGGGATATTTTAATTTATTTTATTGGTTTGTGAGCTTTATTTTGGGGTCTCATATCCTTTGCTGGACTGTGGATCCTGTTCTTTGGAGTGAGTCAGCAGGTAGACTCTGATATACCAGCTTGCACTACTTGCATTGCATTATAGTGTGCAGCATATGTGAGTATTCAATCACAGAAGGGGCACATATTGGGGGCTTTAGAAGCATTAGTGACTGTCTGCACCATTGGAGTCTCCCTGTTTCCCTCCCCATTTTTGTTCTTTCACCTCAGACTCAAGAGTACATTGAATCTGGTGAGAGCTAGCTGGTGGGCTCTGAATACTCCAGCCTGCAAAAATAGCACTGCATTATAGTGCCCTCTGTTTGTGAGTACCCATTCATTTATAAGGGGATCATTTCTGGGGAAGATCAAGTTGTGTTTTAACATACTGCACCATTGGAGCGCCTTCTTTACTTTCATTTTTTACATAGATTTTCCATCCATTTTTACGAAGAGCTGACCCTGGTGATCATCTATCCTCTACGACAGCCTGTTGAGGGCGCCTTTGTTTTTTGTTACTGTCTTTCTGATGGTTACATTTAAGTGCCACCTTACCTGTTTGGAAGCTTTCATGGGATGTTGTACTGCCTGCGTCTGGAATAGGGTGACGTATTTTTCTCAGAGTGGGATACATATTGCTGTTTGCTTAGAAAATCCCCCTTGATGATTTATAATGTGATACCATGGTATTCTGTGGTACCCTTATATATTGTGTTATGTGTTTTTTTTAACATGGATTTAGTCTTTGATGAGGGCATATTAGTCAGACCTTCAAGGTTGGGATAAGACCTGTAAAACACTGTTTATGAATTCAGTTTTAGCAATAGTTGTTTGCCTATACAGTTTAATGTGTTCAATTTGCCATGGGGAGAGAAAGTTGTGTGTTATTATCTAAGTTTACCATCCTAATAATTTTTGCACAGAATAATATTTTTCACAGGACAGGTGCAGCCTATTTTTGGCTAAGATTCTTCTCTTTTTGTGTAAGAGTAATTAGCCTTACTGTTCAGTACTAGTTTATTTTGCCTTTTCTTTATGAACATATAAGTAACTTTACAATATAATGCAGCCCTTTCTTAGAATGCGCCTCTGCTTAGATGCTCTTACGCCAGTCACATTCTTTCAGACTATATAGTCCTTACATTTTATTTACATAAGCTATTTCACATATACATAGGGTCATTTATTTGATAAGCTTTTATAGTCTAAGTTCTGCATATATAATTTGTATTAGACCTAGGATTCATTCCCGTGAATACTGAAGGCATGTTGCTTTATCTTATGAATATCTATTGTATAATGTTGCTCAGTTATGGGAAAAATTAGGCAGCATATTCTATCTTTCCTCATTTGTTTGAAATATCTGATCCAGAGCTTAGTATTATTTCTCAGTATAGATTTTTACATTACAGTTAACTATATTGATTTCTCCAATAGCCAATTTAGTGATGCCAAACAGCATTTATTATGTATATTTTTAAGGATTACAAAGCTATTGTCTCAGTTCCTATGTTTAGATTATTTACTGCCCAATAGCATACTTACAGGTCCAAGAGAGACCTATGATGTTGAAATCACATAAACCTCCTAATTTTTGTAAAGTGGATGTCTAAGGTCCTAGAGAGGCCTTAATATAGGTAGGAGGCAAGAACAATGCTTGGGCCTATTTTAAATAGGTATTCTCCAGTAACTTATGGGCAGCATATGTTATTTTTACTCAAATGCTTGTAATACCTGACATAGTATTGTTTCTCAATATAAATTCTTATGTTACAGTTAACTATATAGTTTTTTTCCAATAGGCAATTTGCTATGTCAAACAGCATTTGCTATGTATATTTTTAAGGATTACAAATAGGGTTGCCAGGTGTCCGGTATTTGACGAGACAGTCCGGTATTTCAGATTACTGCCCAGTATTATCTGTTAAAAAAAATAAATGTCCTCTTTTTTTAGCTCTTAGCATGATTCTATCTAAGTGAGCATGAGGGAAGTTTTTTTTACACGGAGTTCGAGTCATCCTCCTCTGTGGATTTGGTCTTTCCCATTCAGCGACACCTGAGGCCACAAAAGGGACGCAGAGAGCCTTAGCGTGTGAGTGTTTGAAGTGGCTAACAGCTTGGCACAGCTGATCACGACTGTGGGGAGCCTAAATATTGTCTTAATATTGAATCCTAGCACAGCTCTGAATACCTGAATGGTGAAGAGGTACTGATATCCCTACTGCGGTGCTGGCGCTCCTTTGGTACCTCAGGACACATGGGCGGGGTTGGGTAAGCTTAGTGGTGCCCCAGCCAACGCTCTATTGATATTTCTAACGATACTGTTGTAATGCCGTTTTTATCCCTGAATTAGGGGGGACTCTCCTGACTTCTTATTAGTGTGTTTTATATGCATTAACCAGGAGTGAGGTATACAACACATTATTATTGGTGTTTGGAATATAACTTGTCCTTAAAACCTTGACAGGTACATAGACACTATTAAAAAACTATTATTTGTCTGTATATCAGAGTTTATCAGGAGGTGACAGTTTCTGTATGTCTGGGTGTGACAGTGTCTGTATGTCTGATTGTGTCAGGGGGTGACAGTGTCTGTATGTCTGATTGTGTCAGGGTGTTGGAGTGTCTGTATGTCTGAGTGTGTCAGGGGTGACAGTGTCTGTATGTCTGAGTGTGTCAGGGGGTGACAGTGTCTGTATGTCTGAGTGGGTCAGATAATGACAGTGTCTGTATGTCTGAGTGGGTAAGAAAATGACTGTGGACGAGATTACATATACGGCGTAGGCTTCAGAGCAACTGCTGAAACCCACGCCACCCGTAAGTTCACATCGGGTGAATCACATATATAGCGACGGCAGATCATATACTGCCGTAAGTCGGATAAACTGGTGATGTTCAGAAATGTGCGGAAATAGACATTTCTGGAGTCGCCAGGGACTTATGGCAGTATATGATCTGCCGGCACCTAAGTAACAAACAAAAAAGTTTAAATCACCTGTAAAAGTCTGTGCGGCGGACGATCGCATGAAGAGGACCTCCACGTCGCTGAAGACCACCACCACTGAGGTCCAGTGCTCCGGATCCGCAGATCAGAAGACCGCACCGCACCTCCGTCAAGAAGAAGGAAGATGGTCCCGCAATGGATGAAGATGGAGCCGCTTGGATGAAGACTTTTCAGCGCCTGGAAGAAGATGGATGTCCGGACTTCAGGAACGGTAAGTATATATATATATATATATATATATATATTTATTTTATTTTTTTTTTATTCATTTTTATTATCATTATTTAGCAGCATGGTACAAAAGGATGTCATTGTTGATACAAAAGTTTAAACAGAAGCAAAAGAGGGAGAAACCATCAGTCTCCAAAAGAAAGAACTCCCGTATAGTAAAATGAAATAGTAGAGCTAGACTGTCCGTGATAAGTCCATTTGAAAACAGTAGCCCCACTCCATATAAATGCATGGTGATTGACAATGACACCAATGTACAAAACATAACTCAAACAACATCTAGTGGTATCCCTCGACTTTGTATTTAACTATCAACCTTTGAGAGAAGTGCTAAGCTAAAGAGTTCATTATTAGAGTATCAGGCAGGGGTGGGACCACATCAGCCATACCCCTCTAAGATAACACTAGGCCTGTCATTCCTCCTAGGTCACTCCTGTAACTTGTGTAAAGCTCCCCCCTTCTATCCTCAGATCATTTTGGATTTCATCCTAGGTGAATTTTAAATCATGGAAGAATCCTAACCTATTCGATTTAAAGAAACCGTATTCTTCCATTCTCAAGGTATCTGTCATGTGAGAGTGCCAGTCCTTTAGGGTCGGGCAGATTTGAGATTTCCAGTGCCTAGTGACTAAGGATCTAGCAGAATTCAATGCCAACTGAATTAGTTGTGTTCTTAATTTACATTTACATTTAGGTAACAGGTTCAGTAGGGCCGTTGTCGGGTCTAGCTGATAGGAATCCCCCCGCCCCATTATGACTTGTAGGATATTCTGTATGCCCTCCCAAAAATGTGACAATTTAGGACATGCCCACCATATGTGTGTCATCATTCCCCTTTCCCCACAACCCCTCCAACAAAGGTCCGACAAGGCAGGGAAATGCATTTAAGTCTGGTAGGTGTCAAGTACCAGCTAGTCAGGAGTTTGTAATTTGTCTCTAAAAATCTAGCTGAGGACGAAGATTTGCTTGCGATTGATTTTAACCCACTCTACTTCTGTGATAGTCTTATTCAATTCCCTATGCCAGCGTTCTATATAATCAGGAAGTTTTGAGCTATGTGCATTAATTAGGAGTCTCTTCGCCCACGATAAGGTGTGATGTGCTGAACTTGTCATAGCACATGTCTGTTCGAAGGGTGTGAGATTTCTTGTAAGTGACTGTTTGAGAGAAAATGGAGTGGGTATGGAGAAAATGGTGAACTTGGTTATATTTTAGCCACCTAACAAAAACTCCACCTAGGATGTCTGTATGGTCTGACCTGTTTTTGAGTTTGCCCTCACTGAGTAAATTAAATAGGGGAACCGTGTAACCCATCTCCTAATTATTCAGGTTATTCCTGTCAAACATTACCCCCCCTAATAGCTCAGCATTCGGGGAAATTTGGGACATGGGTGATCTGAGTGTTGATATTCCTGGGAATCTCTTTATCAAAGTGTCCCATAATTCAAACACATGGTGTAAAAGTGGGTATGCCTTCAACCATGGGGGTCGATTCTGCCCTGCTATCCAACATAAAGCTCTTGGAGAGGGGGAGTGAAGTATATGTGAATCTATTGGAATCCAAGCCTTTGAGTCCCTATTTCTGTGCCACTCTATGATTCTCTGTAAGCCCGTGGCCTGATAATAGGTTTCTATCTTAGGCAGACCCAACCCTCCCTCTCTGGCTGACCTGTACATAGTTGCCTTCTTAACTCTGGGTTTTATGCTACCCCAAACGAAGGAATCTAAAACGTGTTGTATCTGAGTAAGGAGGCCCTGTGGTAGGGTGATAGCGACAGCTTGAACTGTGTACAGCAATCTAGGGAGTACATTCATTTTCAAAATTTGGAGTCTACCCCACCATGAAAAGGGACGGTCCTTCCAAGTCTTTAAATCTGTCGATATAGTATTAAGTAGATTAGTGAAGTTAAGCTCTAGGAGGGCTTTCATGTTTGGAGCAAGATACATCCCCAAATATTTGATTGCTTGTGGTTGGTGTTTAAGAGTGCAGGACTGTAACAGGGTCTGAAATTCTTGAGCTGGGAGGGAGATATTTAAGATTTCTGACTTTTGTTCATTAATCCTGAAATTGGAAACGTCACCAAATTGTTTGAGAACTTTCAGGACCTCAGGGACAGATGTCTGGGGTGATGATAACTTGAACAGGACATCGTCTGCGTATAGCGAGAGTTTACAATCTAAAGGGCCTACTTTAATGCTGGAAACCAGCGGATTATTTCTTATTTTCTGTGCTAAGACTTCCATGCTGATTATGAATAAGATAGGGGAAAGCAGACAACCCTGCCTTGTGCCATTGTGGATAAAGAAGGGATCGGAAATCATATTACTTACTCTAACCCTTGCTGATGGTGCATGATAAAGGCTCCGAATTCTACGAAGCATACCCTCCCCCAGACCCACCTCCCTAAGTGTAGCAAATAAAAAATCCCAGTTTAGGCGATCAAACGCTTTCTCAGCGTCTGTGGAAATAACCACCATATCCGTGTTTGTATGTTTAGCGTGATCTATTAATTGAAGTGATCTGCTGGTGTTATCCCTGGCCTCTTGACCAGGCACAAAGCCAGCCTGATCAGAGTGGATAATCTGTGGGAGTATTCGGTTCAACCTATTAGCCAGTATTTTTGTAAAGATTTTTAAATCAGTGTTCAATAAAGAGATGGGCCTGTAATTACCGGGATGCGTGGGGGATTTCCCTGGTTTGGGAATAACTGAAATCTGGGCTTCTAAGTATTCCGGGGGAGATGTCTTTCCTTATCTATATACCTATATAACTCTAATAGATGTGGCGCTAAGATATCCTTATATGTTTTGTAATATTTGTTTGAAAACCCGTCTGGTTCAGGACTTTTATGTGATGAAGGTCATTAATAACTTTCAGTATTTCATGTAGTTTGATCGGTTCGTCTAAGCTCTCTTTGTCCTCTCTTTGAATCGTACTCAAATCTGCACTTTGAATATAAGTGTCTAATAAATCTGCTTGCGTTACCCGCTCATTACAGGGGAGATTGTAAAGATTCCCATAGTAGGTCATGAATGATTTAGCTATCAGATTTGAGTCCGACGTTTCCGTACCGTCGTCTGCTGTTATATTGAGAATGAAGTTGTGTAATGTTTTACGCTTTAAGGCCCTAGCGAGCAGGGTACCAGATTTGTTACCTCCATGGAAGTATATCTTCCTAAGATATAAAACCTTTACACATGCCTCCTTATGTAAGTAGTTTTGTAGCTGGGATCGTGATGTGGCTAGCGCCGGCAAAAGATCCTATCTCTGGGGATCACTTTTATGTGAATTTTCGTCAGTTTGTACTTTCTGTAGTAGTGTTTTGTATTGTGCTAGTGAAGAATGCTTTTTAATAGCTTTCTGTTTCAGCAACAACCCCCTGAGAACAGCCTTATGTGCGAACCAAGTCATTGGAGTGTACGTCGTGGAGTTGCAGTTTAGCTGAAAGTACTCTGTCAAAGCTTCCTGGGTTTGTTGTATGACTAGTGGGTCATGTAGCATAGCCTCATCCAGTCTCCAGTAAAATGGGTGTATTGGTACCAAGGGCCAGGTCAGAGTCAACGATATTGAGGAGTGGTCAGACCATGTTATTGGAGAAATATCAGCATCTGTAACTAATGGCATGTTACTATGGTTAATAAACCAATAGTCTATGCGTGAGTATGATTTGGCTGGATTAGAATAAAATGAATAGTTGCGTGCGGTGGGGTGAAGTGTGCGCCTGGTGTCCAAAAGGGTGAGGCCCCTTAATGTGTTAAGAATTAGATTTCTAGTTTTAGATGTAGTGATACTGCAGCCTTGTGAACAATCTAAAGTCGGGAACAATGCTACATTTAGATCTCCCCCTAACAGGAGTGTGCCTTTTTGGATCTCTAGGAGTTTGTTACTGACTGTCGTCAAAAAGTGGGCTTGTCCTGTGTTGGGTGCGTATACTTTAGCCAGGGTAATTGGTCTATCAAACAACATACCCAGTAGTATTATATAGCGACCTTCCCTATCCACCAATTTCTCCAACAGCTGAAAGTGTGTATTTTTATTGAATAATATTCCCACCCCATTCTTTTTCTCTGTGTTAGAGTGAAGGTACGAAGTGGGGAAGTCTCTAGATTTGAATGTAGGTTCTTTGTTGGTGACAAAATGGGTTTCTTGAACAAAAATAATGTTAGCTTTTTCTTTTCTCCCCCAATTAAGCTCTATGGATCTTTTAGTTGGGGAATTTAGGCCCTTACAGTTTTGAGAGATTAGTTTAATTTCCTTAATTTGTGTACCTGCATCGGTGTTGTGGGATAAAGCTCATTACCTTACGTCGGAGGAGTTGCCCAGTATTGTAGCGTCTATACTCAGCCATCGCAGTGTCAAAGAAAACGGCACCATTGAAGTGTTGGTCCGGCCCACCCCTGCCTGTGGTTAGATAGTGGATAAAAGTAACTCTCTTTTACGTGTATACAAAAACATCTCTTAGTCCTGGATCAGAAGTAAGCAATACAAAAGTATCATTATTTCAGCATAAACAACAAAACAATAAGCAATACAACCAAACAATAAACCTGAAAACAAAAAACATTTCATAACAAAAATTCCCTGTAAAACCTTCCCAAGTAATATTGGGGTTCATAGGGGAATTAGTTCAACCTAACGAGGTTGAAAGGCACCTGTGAAGGAGAGAAACAGTGTTAAAGGGGAGAAAAGGGGAGAGAGAAGACCATAGCATTAACAATCTATCTCAGGAGCAAATGAAACATAGCACAAAAGTAAGACCATGATAATAATCATGCTTAAGGCTAATCTCAGGAATGTCTCAAGTATCTTTATCGGCCGGCCAGGCCTTCACTGCCAGAGGAACTGTATAGATAGTCTAAAGATCCCTCAACTCGGGTCTAGATCTGCTGGCCCTTTCCGATGTTTTGATGCGTCGTCTCTAGATCTTTTCTTTGCCGCTTTCGTCCATTGAGGACGTTGAGGTTTTGGCAGTGCTGAATTTCTTTGTGAGTCAGAGATATCCGAAGGTTCCAATGAAGGGAGGGTAGGTTTTGGTATGCTCAGTGTTTGGCAAAAGTGGTCCAGATCTTCTAGTGTCCTGTATGTTGCAAGTTTGTTGTTCTTCAGTACTCTCAAACTGAAGGGGAATCCCCATTTTTAGGGTAGACCGTGATCTCTCAGATGAAGCATGAGGAATCTTATTTCTTTGCGGTTTTGTAAGGTGATAGGGCTGAGGTCTGCATAAAATTGAAGCGTGTCACCATTCAAAGTGAAGGATTGTTGTTTTCTTATAGCATTTAATATTGCTTCTTTATCGGTGTATCTGTGAAACCTCAGGATTATATCCCTTGGAGCCTCTCCATCCTGTGGCTTGGGTCTTAAAGCTCTGTGCGCCCTGTCAATCGCTACACCAGGTAGCTGCTGATTATTCAGTAGTTGTTTGAAGATGTTTTGTAGATGTGAGGGGAGAGTGTAGCTCGTGACTTTTTCAGAGACACCCCGAATGCGTAGATTTTGTCTCCTACCCCTGTTGTCAAGGTCTTCTAGCTTGGATTGGAGATATTCAATTTGTGATTCCTGGGTCTCCATTTTCCTGTTGATTAGGTCCATGTTGGATGTAGTCTCTTCCTCTAATTCTTCCAAATAGGCCACTCTGCCTCCCAGATCCGCAACTTCTTTCTTTATTTCTGTTAAACCCTCTTTCAGCATCTTACTGACCTTTTGGAAAAAAGAGGAGAGGTCTGCTTTGGTCGGGAGATCCTTAAGGTCAGCTTTAGTTATAGGTGATTCTCTGTCAGGAGGAATTGGATCTTGTTGCTCTTCTTGAGACATTTGTGAATTATCATCTTCCTCCACAGTTGGAGAGTGTATAGCTTTAAAGAATGTGTTTATCTTTGAAGTAGAAGTAGCATGTGGCTTTGTACCCTTGTCCACCCTGGGGACTCTCCTGGATGCCATAGTGTGATGCAGATAAACAGTAGCTATACCAGGTTATAGAGAGAGGTGTGGAGTTCAGTCAGAGCATATGCATATGATGTTGCAGACTTTAAATTGCAATGAGATGAATGCAAAAAAAAAAAAAACGATTCAGGTAATAATCACCTATCAAATGACAGTCTTTGTGTTTATAAGCAGATTCCTCCTGTTGCTGAGATTATCTGTGCTGTGCTTAAATTGGGGTTTCTGATACAGTCATGCAGGGGCCCAGTAAGTGTGCTTATTAAGTTGTTAAATGCAGCAAACACCAAGCCTTTTAACACATCAGTTAGGGTTTCTATACACCAATCTTTGATCTTCTGTAGCTAAACAGGATTGTAAGGGCCTGAGGCTGTAAATTTAGGCAAGGCCTTAATAGCTACAGGGTTTACCTGGCAATTCAGCAGGGGTCCGTTTTTAAAAGGCTTTTCTTTCAGCTTTGTATCCCCCCCCAAAAAAAAAAAAAACGATTCAGGTAATAATCCCCTATCAACTGACAGTCTCTGTGTTTATAAACAGATTCCTCCTGTTGCTGAGATTATCTATGCTGTGCTTCAAATGGGGTTTCTGATACAGTCATGCAGGGGCCCAGTAAGTGTGCTTATTAAGTTGTTAAATGCAGCAAACACCAAGCCTTTTAACACATCAGTTAAGGTTTCTATACACCAGTCTTTGATCTTCTGTAGCTAAACAGGATTGTAAGGGCCTTAGGCTGTAAATATAGGCAGGGTTTCCCTGGCAACTCTGCAGGGGCCTGTTTTTAAAAGGCTTGGTGTTTGCTTTTTATCCCTTAAACATATGTTCATGCCCTCTGTCTACCTGTAGATGACCTCCACTGGCTCTTCTGCCCCTCTGATGGCCGCTCTGATCATTAGATAGTCCAGTTAGTTGTGATGTTAAGAATAGCTGGTATGGGGTTTCCAGGCAAAACAGCAGGGGTGCATCATGATAGAAGGCTCTAACTCAGTCAAAACAGCTCCTTTCTGCATAAAAAATATGCAATCTTGTTCCCCATTCTCTCCCCTCACTTCTCACTTGGTTCTGTCAGTCCAAACATGTCTGGACCAGCGATAATCTCCCTCAATGCCAAGTCAAATGTGGAGCTTCAGCAGGAAACATCCATTTCAGTTAATCGCTAGCTCCGCCTCCCGGTAAGTATATTTTTTGAGGTTAGTGTTAGGTTTTTTGGGTGGGTTTGAGTGGGGTTTTTTTCTAGATTAGGGCTTTTTTATTTTTTAATGGGTTGCAAAAAAGCTGACTGCATACAAATGCAACTTTAGGGGCAATGGGTAGATTAGATTTTTTAGGTTAGGAGTTAGTTTTTTTTTATTTCAGGGGGTTTTACTGGGGTTCATTTGTATTTTTTTTTTTAAGAAAAAGAGCTGATTGCTTCAGGGCAATGCCCTACAAAAGGCCCTTTTAAGGGCTATTGGTAGTTTAGTCTTACATTAGGGTTTGTTTGTTTTTATTTTGGGGTGGCTTTTTTATTTTTATAGGGGTATTAGATTAGGTTTTTTTTTTTTTTTTGAATAAGTTTATTTATTGTTTTCAGTAATTTTAGATTTGTTTTATTTTGTTTTATTTTTTCTAATATTAGATTTATATTTTTTTTCTTTAATTTAATCTTAGATTTTTTTGGTAACGTAATGTTAGGATTTTTAATTTTAATGTTATATTAGGATATTATTTTTTTTGTATTTTAATTTAATTTATTAGTAAGACAGTCTTTTTTTATTTTATGTAATTGGAGTTATCTTAGGGGGTGTTAGGTTAGGGGGCTTAGTGATTAGATTAATACTTTGCGTTGTGGGGGATGGCGGTTTAGGGGTTAATAAGGTAGATTGCGTTGTGGGGGATGGCGGTTTAGGGGTTAATAGGGTAATTAGGTAGATTGTATTGTGGGGGGATGGTGGATTAGGGGTTAATAGTTTTAATTGCCAGCTTGCAATGTGGGGGGATAGCGGATTAGGGGTTAATACATTTATTAGGTAGTTTGCATGTGGGGGGTTGGCGGATTAGGGATTAATACATTTATTAGTTATTGTGGTGGGGGGATAGCGGTTGAGAGGTACATAGTGCGCATGCGTTAGATGTTTGTTAAGACTTCCAGGGAGTTACGGTGCTCATATACTCAGTGCAAGGCTTGCTGCACCTGCCTATGTGTGGCAAGGTAAAAATGTAGTAAAATTTTGTAAGTCCTTGCGCTGAATATGTGATACCGACTTGTGTGACGCCGGTTCTATGTTAGTTTATGGGAGTAAAAATAGCGGCCGTTGGGTGAAATATATGTGCCGCATTTCTATGCAACGCCATATATGTGATCTCAACATCCAACAAAAAACATGACAACACACAAGGGGCTGAAAACTTACACCGTTTCTCGCTATCAGTATGAAAAGAAATATCCCCACCGTTAAGTCCATAATAAGTTGGGTTCATTAAACAGTTGTTTGCTGTTTGGACTACTGGATATCTTCTTTTCATTTTTTTAAAATAAGTACCTCAGTTCTAATCTTGAGTTTTTACATTAAGAATAAATAAAGAGTGGCTTTAAGAACATTTAGCATATGGAACTGTGACTTTCTTTCTTTTTTTGCTTAAGATTTGATGTACAATGCAGAGTATATATATATATATATATATATATATATATATATATATATATATATATTGTGTATATTGTGTATATACTGTATATGTTCTGTATTTTTGTGGAGGACACCTGGTAACCCTAATTACAAAGCTATTGTTTAAGTTCATATGCTTTGAATATATGCTGCCTTATAGTATATATACAGGTCCAAGAGGGGTCTATGCTGTTGTAATCACATAAACCTATGTTTTGCAAAGTAGATTTCCAAGGCCCAAGGTCTGCCTTAATACAGTTAGGAGGTCAGAATAAGGAAAGTTTTAACTAACCCCTCGTATTATGTACATAAGAAACTTGATGTCAAAGAGTGGCCTCTAACGTCTTGGAGGGTAAAATAAGAAGTTTATTTGTTTGCACCTAATATCTTAATTATCTTGTTCATTTAGAATTTTAGTATGCCATTCTGTATGTACTCATTTACATATGTTTTACTTTCAGTTTGTTTGCAGATATCTATTTTTCATTGTGCTAACCTGATGCTTGTTGTTCCTTGTACTGCTTAAACCTCAATAAAATTTAAAAAATATAAATATATATTTATCATCCTAACTTGGTAGTTTCAATGGAGATTACCCACTTGAGAAAGTGCACAGAAGCTTCCCATAAAGGGTTATTCTAATAAAAAAAAATAAACTTCTTTATTTCACAAGAGTTTATTAAATGAATTTTCATCCATGTGTTTAAAGCCTGCTAAGAAGTTAAATACATAGAGTTGCCTAATTGCCCTCTCCACTGGTACCGCACATAAGAATTTGTCAGGTGACTGGAGGAGTCGCATGTATGGTGCTCTTGATTTGCTGACCGGCATTTATGTTTCTCTAAAGTAGCATGAGAGTGAGGCTTTTCATGTGGGGGGGGGGGGGGGTCGTTTTTTTTTTTCTAAGCTTTATTTCAGAAACTAAAATAGATACATATAGTTACAGAAAGACATAGGGGAAAAATACAAGGTGTACAGATATCAAAAGTGCCGGTCTAGCGCAGGTAGGAGAGAATCTCGCTGGGTATCTGGTGTATTTTTCTTTTGTCCATTATTCACTAATGTTATTGTCCATTTCTGTATTTGGGAGAGTGGTTAACAATGGAGTGACTTTTCATATGTTTTTAACACCTTATCAAGGAAATTATTAAAACAAAATGCAAATTAGGTTATAAAAACATGTAAAAAATAAGTAAATAAAATTAAAAAAAAATATTTCCAAGTTTTGAAGGCATTTTAATTTAACTATTTACAAGAATTTTCTCAAATAAAACTATCTATTCCAGTTGGTCTTATGAAAAGTCATAACAAGACATAAATTTTGTCTACAGCGATATGAGTTAAACCTAAAATATTTGTAGCGTAAGTGATTTTCTCATTTTACAATTGCTCTCACTGGTTATTTTGCAAGTAAGTATGTACAATGCTTGTAATCTGAAATTTCTCAGGACACTGCTGTGCTGAGTGCAGATAAACATATCTCTCATTGTCAGGGATGCTAGATCAACATACATTTGGATGAAAATCAAGTCCACCACAGATGGTAAAGGACAAAGCATTTATCATTTATAGACTGTTACTATTTTAATTAGAATGGATCAGTTTGCTGAATGCCATATTTACTCTATCCATGACTTACATTAGAGTTGTTTTTTAAATGGTAAACAAATTAGAATTTGCTTTAAAAAACATAGTTTTGCCTGCTGTATTAAGACAAATTGAATTAATTACTTAAAGGGATAGTCTAGTCAAAATTAAACTTTCATGATTCACATAGGGCATGTAATTTTAAATAACTTTCCAATTTACTTTTATCATCAAATTTGCTTTGTACTCTTGGTATTCTAAGTTGAAAGCTAAAGCTACGTAGATTCATATGCTAATTTCTAAGCCCTTAAAGGCCACCTCTTATCTGAATGCATTTGACAGTTTTTCACAGATAGTTGAGGTTAGTTCATGTGTGCCATATTAGATAACATTGTGCTCACACTTGTGGAATTACTTATGAGAGGGCACTGATTGGCTAAAATACAAGTCTGTCAAAAGAACTAAAATAAAGAGGCAGTCTGCAGAGGCTTAGATACAAGGTAATCACAGAGGTAAAAAGTATATTAATATAACCGTGTTGGCTATGCAAAACTGGGGAATGGGTAATAAAGGGATTATCTATCTGTTTAAACTATACAAATTCTGGAGTAGACTGTCCCTTTGAGCATTAATTGTTTTCAGTTCTGTAGTGATTATTCACAAGTGCATGTTGTACAAGACTTAACTCAAAAGGTAGGAGGAAGGTAAATTATTCTGTCTGTATCTATCTATTTATCTATCTATGCCTATATATCTATCTATTATCTCTTTTCTCTCTTTATATACTATGCTTTTTTTTTCTGTCTGCAAATATATTTTAACCTTGGTGCTTGAATAGAACATGAACAGTGCATTATAAGCCGAAATCGATGCTTCCTCTAAATTTTAGTTACATCTATATAAAAAAAATTCTGTGCAACAATATGGAGAAATAGTTGAAATTTCTGCATCATGATTGTGACTGACATGCAGGGGTCATGTCCAGTGGGAATGGATGGGAACGGTGTTCCTGCACTATTTTTGCAGGTGGAACTAAGTTCCTCCTGGAAAGAGAACATAAACACTTCAGTAAGCACTGCTGCTGTTGGTGGGAGAAGATGGAGCACAGTCTGGTTATAGGGATAGTGAGATCCTGTAGTAATGGGCAGTAACACTGCCTCTTATCTCTGTGCATTTTGTCAGTTTTTGACAGACACTGCTAGTTCATGTATGTCAAATAGATAAACATTGTGCTCACTCCTGTGGAGTTATTTAAGAGTCAGCACTGCTTGGCTAAAATGCATGTCTAGCAAAAGAACTGAGATAAGGGGGCAGTCTATTCAGCCTATCAAGAAACCTATGCCCATCAGTCTAGTAATGGGTTTGGAAATTACCAAGAAGAGTACAGACAGTTTAAACCACAAAAAGATTAATGGAAAATACTCACTTCCAATAGATTTGAAGTATAAAGAGAACACACAGATCAGATTAAGAAAAAATTAAACAGCCCAGTCACTATTGAAGGCCCAGCAGGGAACACAATATATAAAAACTACACTAAGATCAACCAACATTTTTTAGAATCAGGCCAACTACATCAGGGCACAAGAAGAAAAATAAATTATTCAGAAGGAGAGGACATAGAGGAAGAGGGTTACAGAGAAAAAACAGACAAAACACAAGCACACAACCAGAAAGTCAAAAGAACATGATAAAAAACAATGGCATTTACAATCTGAGAAAACTAAAATTAGAAAACAACCACCTGAATAAAGGCTTATCATTTCCCCCGACCAGAAAATTCAACATATTTGAAACATATATAGACGCTAATAAATTCATTAGAAATCTAACCATTAAGAAGTATTTCATGAAAACTCCAACAGAAAGGAACTTAGTATAAATACTCCTAATGTAGTAACTAAGGAGCAAGATACAAATAGCTATATACATTCAGGTTTAAAAAATGCTTACATTTTTACCCTAAACAAACAAAGGGAATTTCATTGACACATTTGAAAAACTCATTCTTGAAGACATTAGCTATTTAAAACAAGACAATAAAATTAAACATAATATCACTCTGAAACAAAAAACACTAATTAGAGAACTTGAGCAAAACAACGATATAACAATAAAGCCAGCGGACAAGGGCGGTGGCATTGTCATTCTGGATAAAAATATGTATAATGAAATGATAGGGGAATTAATAAATGACGAAAAAACATACAAAAAACTAAGATGCAACCCAACAACAATATATAAAGTCTTCCTAAAGCATAATTTAGATAAAGCTAGCACCATGGGCATAATTAATAATAAAGAATAAAATTTCCTACTACCAGAATATCCAATAACTCCTGTTATATATGCCCTACCAAAAATTCACAAATCTACCATAAAGCCTCCAGGGAGACCCATAATTTCCTGCATAAACTCACTCACTGCAAATCTCTCTGCTTATATTGACACATACCTTCAGAAATATGTGAATACGCTTGATTCCCATCTAAGAGATTCAACGAACCTACTTATGCTCATAGATAATATAAAATGGCACAGTAATTACATTCTTGTAACCTGTGCCGTCCAATCTCTTTACACATACATAAGACATGAGGAGGGCTTAAAAGCAATTGATTACTACATAAACAAGGATATAAACATAAAAAAGGAACAAAGAGAATTCATTCTGGAGGGAATTGAATTAATTCTAAACCACAACTTCTTTATGTATGAGGACTCATTCTATAAACAGATTTGCAGCACAGCTATGGGCACTAAATTTGCCCCTGGCTATGCAAATCTGTTCATGGGCTTATGGGAAACAAAATTTCTGGAATCTAGTCCTTTTAAAAACAACTTTATCATCTAAAAAAGATTCATAGATGACCTGTTTTTCATTTGGAACAGTCCTGAAAATGAACTAACCAAATGCATTCAGGATATGAATACCAACCCACTAAATCTAAAGTTTACAGCTGAATTCAGCAGAGATAAGGTCCACTATCTAGATTTAGAAATTAGTATAAAAAACAATGACATTTCTACTAAAACCTACTTTAAAGAAGTAGACGCCAACAATTTCACACACAAAACAAGTTGCCATCTTAACAGGTGGAAACAAAACATCCCTAAAGGCCAATTATTAAGATTGAAACAGAATTGTAAAAAAGATACAGATTACATAGAATAATCTGAAGTGCTAAAACAAAAATTTGTAGAGAGAGGGTATGCAGAAGAACATGTAGAAGCAGAAAGACAAAAAGTTGAAGAACTAGAGAGAAAACAAGTCTTACAATACAAAACCAAAAACAAAGATCCCCAAGACAATAAAGACATCTTTGTCCCATTTATAACTTAATACAGTGAGGACAGAAAGAAAGTGGAAAATATAATAAAAACACACTGGAAGATATTAAAATCTGACCCACATATAGGAAAAAACCTACCCCAAAATCCGAAATTCGTCTATCGGAAAACAAAAGATTTGAAAAGTTCACTAGCTCCAACTATTAAATCGAATCAGACTAAAATAGAAAGGGGAGTACTAGGTGATAAACTACAAGGATTTTTTACTTGCGGAATATGCAAATAAAACAAAAACCTTCATATCAAATATAACAAAGAAAGAATATAAAATTAAAGAAACAATCCGATGTATGCATATGAATATTATTTACTTGATAAACTGCAATAAATGTGGGAAACAGTATGTAGGCGAAACAGAGAGAACAGTAAGAGAGAGAATAAGAGAGCATATATGGTCTATCGAAAATTCAGATAAAGAAAGAAATAAGGATCTTCCAGTTCCACAGCATTTCAAAAATTGTAATAATAGTAATTTCAGATTTACTGCTATAGCCAGAGTAAGACCAAATAAAAGAGGAGGTAATCAATCTATAGCTCTGCTTAAGAAAGAAGCCCAGTGTATATTTGAACTCCAGACCCTGAGACCAAAAGGGCTAAACATAGAATTCAGCCTAAACTGTTTCCTAAACTCCTAAAGAAAGATACATCTAAATAGCCACCACGATGAGGGCACATGAGTAAAGTTAATATAGTTATTGTAAATAAGACTAATTTATGATTAGAAACCCCCATCTACAACTTCAAAAATCACAAATATTTTATGATTTATATTTATATATTTTTCATCATGACACAAATCTTTTAAAAAATAAATAAATTAAAAAATTAGTAAAAATCTATTGTTTTAAAATTTATTTTTTTCAAAAACTTGTCCCAAAAAAATGTTTATATTCCTTTTTCTTCCAAAAAATATTTTTTTTCAAAAAAACCTTTTTTCCAAAATAATAAATAAATAAAAAATATTTTCCAACTATTTTACAACCTTTAAGTAAATTAATATTTTTTGCACAATACTTTTTGCACCTGATTGAGTCATAACATAGTAAAAAGAAATAATAATAAAATATGACACCAAATATGATATATTAGCATATAAACTTCAACAGATAAACTTTGTTCTTAGTCTATCCTTTTTCACTTGATGGCACTTCACCTTTCTAATCATCGTTAGAGGTGCGCATCAAAAGACATCATTCACCACATTTGCTCACACAATTGATACAAATTAGAGCTTTAAATTCTTAACTGATCTCCTTATTAGTATATATCTTTTTATTTCATATGATGTTTTGTTCTCTAACTTTCATGTGAATATTTGATACACTAACATATAAACTTTAACATGTAAACTTTGTTCTTAGTCTATTCTTTTTCACCCAGAGGTACTTCACCTTTTTTAATTCTCAGAGGTGCAAAACAAAGGCATCATTACCACAATTACTCACATAATTCATACAAATTATAGCTCTCAACTGATTTCTTTCATACTCCTAACATTCTAATCTTGATTAGTTTAGTTTATTATTATTTTTTCCTTCACTAAGAGTTATTATTAAATATTCATCTTAATATGCAACAATAATATCCAAACAGTTGAAGTTGTTCCAATTACATTCTTATTTGGTATATACTGTATATATGCAAAGGCTGTTTGTAATGATACCAAAAATAGAAAATTCCCTTATAAACAGCGCTCTATGTGTGTCCCAGTAAGTGTCCCAGAGTGGATGAAATTGTCAGCGTCACTGTCTGACTTCAGAGCAGAGCTGTATGCATAGGTAATGATAGTCAAACTTCATATGAGCCTTACTTCCCTTTGCTTGTGACTTGTAGCGTTCCTCACTTCTCTGTTTCCTTTCCACAACCTGGTATAGACAGTGAATCCAACGCCGAACATTTGACAGTTTCAGCGTCTCGATTCTCCCACGCAACACGCTGCACACTGCACATTAGGCTCCACCCGCTTTCCTTACAAAAAACATCCTCCTGCAAACCGCTTTAGAGTCCCAATTAAAAGTAAGTTATTTACAAAGAGCGAGGCAACGGATGTAAAAGTGTAAAAATTAACTTTTTCTTAATCTTAACCCATAATTTCTTAATGATAATATACAAAAATCAAAGGGACAGCCCACTGTAATTAATATTATAGAGTTACATCCTAAATAGATACTTATACAGACTACATATAGTCCCTAATGGAGGTTCCATGGATTAAAAATCATGTTAAATGTATTTATTCCCAGAAATGTATCAAGTCAGCTTGAATATTTAATCATTCAGGCACTCTGGTCTTCAATTTGAAGATCCAGAAAGCCTCCCGCTTATGGAGTAGTTTTTCTCTGTTCCCACCCCTCCATGGGGTTCTGACATGCTCTATAATTTGCCATCTTAAGTTATTTATTCTTTCATTATGTACATGTTTAAAATGGGCAGCTACTTGTGAACTTGGTGATATTGACTTGACATTATTCAGATGCTCCTTTATCCTTTCCCTCGCTTCTCTAGAGATAAGTCCCGCATACTGTAGGCTACATTCGAGACATGTAACCAAGTATACTACAAAAGTAGTTTGACAATTTGTGCAAGCATCTATGTCAAAAACCCTTTTTGTTACTGAAGACTGAAATTGTTTCCCTGTCTGTGTATATGTGCAGGCTTTACAACTTCCTGTGCCACATTTGTAATGGCCTTTACATGTTAGCCAGCTATTATCCACAATTTTCTTGTTTAGTTTGACTTCACTTGGGGATAAGATATTTCCCAGTGTTTTGTTTCTTCTGCAAACACATTTACACCCATCTTTTACCCATGGGTATAGGGCCTCATCTCCCTTTAAAATGGGTAAACATTTATCTATGATCTTAATAATTTCATCATATTGGTTACTGTAGTTAGTTACAAAGATAGTTCTGTCATTTTTCAATATCCTATCTTTTTTATTTTTGCTATCATATATCATGGTGTTCCTATCCATTTTTCCTACTTCTGTTTGGGCGTTGTCTATCAAGTATCGTGGGTAACCTCTCTTAAGGAATCCATCCCTTAGAGTAATTGCTTCCTCATTGAAATTCTCAAGTGATGAACAGTTCCTTTTAAGTCTAATATATTCACCTAAGGAATTGTGTCAGTATTTGTTCATTTTCTTTATATTAGTGCATTCGTTTGGATATTCGTTTTGTGAAAAACAAATGCATAAGCCTAGCAAATTCCATTCTATCTAGCGACAATAGTTTAACATCACAAAACAGACATATGAATATTTAAAAATTGCACTTATTTACAGTACAGCAAACATATTTCTAAAGTGTTGTGGCTGTAACAATCTGTTGGCATGCTTTCTAGTGCTGCTGCTTAAATTAGTGGCTGCTTTACTGTAGTTAAATGTACAGCAGGTATAAAATAGCTCCCTCTCTTTCTTTGTCACCTTGAGTAAACTTGTAAACTTCCTTAGCAAGCATTTTTCCCCCTATAGTACAAAATATCAATGTTTTGCACTGAAGGGAATGGTAAAGCACTTGGAGAAGATGCCAAGCAGTAGAGAGAGGGAATACCTAGCTGAGAGAAGAGGTGCTATGTGTTGAATTAGGTACTGTTATCTTCTCTCAGATTGATCCAAAAGAAATAATTTAAAAGCACACCTGTTCAAAGCAAAGTAGAAGCCTTCTGTAACTTCACCTTAAGGGGTCAATTTATCAAGCTCCGTATGGAACTTGATGCCCCTAAAGACCGCTGCTCCATAACTTGTTCACCTGCTCTGAGGCTGCGGACAGAAATCAACCTGATCAAATACGATCGGGTTGATTGACACCCCCTGCTAGCGGCCGATTGGCCGCAAATCTGCAGAGGGTGGCATTGCACTAGCAGTTCACAAGAACTGCTGGTGCAATAATAAATATTGCCTCTAAACTTGTTTCACTCACATCCTCCTTCGGTCTCTCACAATCCACCCTATTCCCTAATCACTGTGATGGACACTCCATCAACCTGGTATTTTCCTACCTCTGCTCTATATCTGACACCACCTATCGCCTTTTTCCCATTTCAGACCATCACCTGGTCACCTATAATATTAATGCAACAGCTAAACACACTTCCCCATTCCGCCCCCGCACCTGTAGAAATACACATGCTGTGGATCCGCTCTAATTTTCAAAAATCATTCAAGATCTCCTCCCTCACACTTCCACTATAACCTTCCCTGATCTCGCTACAGCCCACTATAACAAAACTCTCTCCTCTGCATTAGACACACTTGCCCCTCCCCAACTGCGCAAAACATCACACCATCAGTTACAGCACTGGCATACTCAGCAAACACACTATTTGCAGAAATGCTCCCGTACCGCTGAGCATGTCTGGAGGAAAACTCACTCTGAACCTGATTTCATATGCTATAAGTTTATTCTTCGTTCATACACTTCTGCCTTTCCCTTAGCCAAGCAAACCTACTTCTCTTCTCTCATATCTACTCTTTCCTCAAACCCTAAACATCTCTTCTCCACCTTTAACTCTCTCATCTACCCACCTGCTCCACCCCCCGTCTGTCTTTAGTGCTCAAGACCTGGCAGACTACTTTTTAAACAAAACACGTACTATTCAAAGCAACATCCTAATACCAACCTGCAATATTCCAACAACAGGCCCAGTTACTCCCTCTGCCACCCACTGCACCTTCCATCCAGCCACTGAGAATGAAGTTTCTTCCTTACTATCTTCCTCACGCCTCACTACCTGCCCTCTCAATCCTATCCCTTCCCATCTAATACCCTCCCTGTCTTCCACCTTCACTCCTGCTCTTACTCACATCTTCAACCTATCTCTCTCTACCGGTTCATTCCCATCTTCTTTCAAACACCCAAAAGTCACTCCCGTACTCAAAAAACCCTCCCTCGACCCTAATTCTCTTGAAAGCTACCGTCCCTCTACCTATCCTCTCTAATAAAGATGTATACTCCAGCCCGCCCACTAAGATCCAACAATGACCTGCTCCTTGCATCCGCAACTATCACCTCCTCTCATGCTACACTGCATGACTTCTGTTGTGCAGCACCTACCCTCTGGAACACTCTCCCTTGTGCTGTCAGGCTTTGCCCTAATCTTTCTTCCTTTAAATGCTCCCTGAAGACTTTTCTGTTCAGGTAAGCCTACCACCCAACTCAATAATAAATACATTTCACTTACCTAACATTTCTCTCATCTAACTTTGCATTAACATCTTTCTGATTCTTGCAGTCCTCACCTCCTGTTTTCAACCTCCTACCATTCTAGATTGTAAGTTTCCACTGGAATAGGGCCCTCAATTTCTCCTGTATGTGTTTGTAAATTTTGTCCTGTCTCTTACAAGTTTTATATTGTTTTATTTAAATGAATTTGTATCCATGGACAGCGTTGCGGAATATGTTGGCTCTTCATAAATAAAGTATAATAATAATAAATGCAGACAGCATATGCTGTCGGCATTTATTGATGTGCGGCGGACATGATATGCTACATCGTATCATGTCCGTCCACACTTTAATAAATATACCCCTATGGCTTAATTTGTCTTTATACAGGACTGACCCTGTTCTTGAGTGACCTAGGTTATGTGTGAGTATTAACATATATCAAGTAGTGTTACAGACACCTAATTTATTCATGTTTATAATGTTTAACTATTAGGGAGTTTGTCAATAAAGGTAGTTATTCCAAATGAAAGAGAAAATGCTTTACTGAATTTCTTAATGAATGCATTTATTTCAATGTAGTGTTTTATTATGATATGTATTAAAGGGACAGCCATCTTAAAGGCTTACCTTAGATTAAGCTGCATATAGACTCCTGTGCCCCTTTAGTATCATGCAGCAGGAACAATAAAAAAGTTATTTTAAAATTAATATTGTTTCTGGCCACTTTGAAATGGCGGCCAAGCACAGCTCACTGATGAAATCACAATCTGGGCTGCATATGGCATCCAATCACAAAAGGCTCACTAGTTGCAGTTAAAGGGACACTGTACCCAAAAAATTTCTTTTGTGATTCAGATCGAGCATGAAATTTTAAGCAACTTTCTAATTTACTCCTATTATCAAATTTTCTTCATTCTCTTGGTATCTTTATTTGAAATGCAAGAATGTAAGTTTAGATGCCGTATCATTTTTCGTGAACAACCTGGGTTGTTCTTGCTGATTGGTGGACGAATTCATCCACCAATGAACAAGTGCTTTCCAGTGTTCTAAACCAAACAAATAGCTTAGATGCCTTCTTTTTCAAATAATGATAGCAAGAGAACAAAGAAAAATTGATAATAGGAGTAAATTAGAAAGTTGTTGAAAATTGCATGCTCTTTCTGAATTACAAAAGAAAAAATTTGGGTTCAGTGTCCCTTTAACAGACTGTCAATGCTATTCAGCAGAGTGCCTAGATGCAGACCAGATTGAGATGTCACAAGTGGATTGCGTTTGACAGCCATTTCAAAGTGGCAAGAAACTATGTTTATATTAAAATAACTTTTTTTACTATTTCTGCTGCATTATATAGAAAGGGGTGCAGGAGGCTATTTGCAGCTTAATCTAAGAAACGACTTTAAGATGACCAAGGTGTAGAATGTCCCTTTAAAAATAAAAAAGAAATAAAACAAATAAAATGATAAGCTATTGTGAAATACACTTCTTGTATTTTCACCCAAGGTTATAAATTTTTTATGTCTTATGACCAGTCTCAATATCGCTAATATTATACTTCTTGGGGTCAATCCGATAAAAACCGTCGCCCGCAAAAGTTGGCGACGCCAATATTTGCGCGGGTTTGGTATCCTATATACGGCGTAAGCTAGAAGTTACGCGCGTAGATTTCTGGCGTCGCCCATAGTTTTTTGGCCCATAGACTGACATACAAAACACGCGCAATTTGCTATCCAATATACGGCGTAAGGACTTACGCGCGCAGATTTCACAAAATCTACTCCATTCTCAGCTCGCCACAAATTGAAGGCGCAGGAACCCTTGCACTGACTTAGAAACCAACGTAACTCTCTGAAGGCCTAACAAATGCATGCTTAACAATATACATAGCAGCAGCTTGTTCACAAATAGTTAACCTCTTAAAAGCATATATTATTCCTGCCCCTGCAAGTGTGTCAAACCAATCACAAACAGCACAACCTCTCACCTGCAGCCTTAAAACACCTGCAAATGCACACCCTCATTAGCCACCATGTTTCCCTTGCAGTATATTGCATTTAGAGTGAGACAGTGTTGTGGGGCACAAGGGGTGCTGGAACCCCTACAAGCCCCTGTTTTGGATGGTATCCCTGCTGCTGAGGTCCCTGGTCATGGTGCTGTAGCTGTCCCTGCTCCAGCTGCTGCTGCTGCCCTCCCTGCTCCTCCTGCTGTTGTCCCTGTTCCTGGTGCTCCCCATGCTGCTGTTGCTGCAGCTGCCCATAGGCCAGCAGGGCCTATAAGACGAAGGCATCAGCAGAAGGGATGAGCACCAAGGGTACACAGGGTTAGGGTCACCCTGTTTGGGATGACAGAAGTGGAGGTCAGGGAAAAGTATCGCTTGACTTCTGCAAGCCTCATTAACCTTTATGAGGTCTTGAAGGATGATATTGACCCTCAAGCGTATAGGAACCGAGCTCTGACTGGTATGCAGAAGCTGTTGTGTGTTGTACACTTCCTGGCAACCGGCTCATACCAGTCAACAGAGGGGCTTTTGTCTGGCCTAGCGCAGTCTACCTTCTCCAGGATTCTAGGGGAGGTTCTGACTGCTCTAGATAACCAGACACAACGATACATTCATTTCCCCCGTACCCCCCAGGAATGGAACCGTCTTAAACAAGGCTTCTATCGACTGGGGGGTATTCCCAATGTCATGGGGGCAATTGATTGCACACATGTGCGTATCGTGGCCCCACATGAGGAGACAATCCTCTATATTAACAGGAAAGGGTTTCACTCATTGAATTGCCAGATGGTCTGCGATACCAATCTGAAATTCTTACATGTGTATGCAGGCTTCCCGGGGAGTGCACATGATTCCTACATCCTGCGCCAGACCTCCTTATTCAATATGTTTGAAAATGGAACACTCTCGGGAGGATGGCTGCTTGGTGAGTACCTTCATTCTGTCTGTATATTTCTACTAAAGGGACACTAAACACAAATTTTAATCTCATGTTTCAGATAGAGAATACAATGTTAAACAGCATTACAATTCACTTCTATTATCTCATTGTATTTATTCTTTAGATATCTTATTTTTTAAAAATAGCAATTCACATATATGAGCCAATCATATGAGGCTTCTATGTGCAGCCACCCATCAGCAGCTATTGAGCATATCTAATATGCTTGTCATCAAAAGTTATCTATAGAATGGAGAAAATTATCTAATCTAAGTAAATTATAAAGCTGATAACAATTGCAGGTTCTTATTAAATGGACAGTCTAGTATAAATTGCACTTTCATTATTCAGATAGGACTTTTAATTTTAATAAACTCTCCAAATTACTTCCATTAACAAAATGTGCACAGTATTTGTATCTTTTATATTTTTGAGTCACCAGCTCCTACTGACCATGTGCAAGAATAAGTGTGTATGCATTTGTGAATGGCTGATGGATGTCACATGGTACAGGGGGAGTTTCAAAATACATAACACTTTAAATTGTCATAAAAAATAACTTTGATATTAGACTACGTGCTATTGCATTGTCTTGTTATCTTGCATTTTTTGATAATGAAAATCTACTGTGTTGACTGGTCCTTTAAAATAGATTTTTGGTCTAGACTAATACTGGCATAAAAGTAGATTGCTTATAATGCACAAATTTAATGTTTTTATTAAATCTATCTTTTATATGAAATTCATGTTGTGTCCCTTTAAAGCACATGATGTACCTGTAGTAATCCAAACACATATGTTACATGACAGGTGACGCAGGGTACGGCTGCAGACCATGGCTATTAACCCCCTTGGTGCACCCCATTACAGAGCCACAACTCAGGTACCAGGAGGCACACATAAGAACAAGGAATGTCATTGAATGTCAAGGAGCTTTGGCCTATTAAAAACCAGGTTCAGGTGTCTGGATGTTACAGGCGGAGCACTACAGTATAACCCCAACAAAGTGTGTTCCATTGTCAATGCTTGCTGTATTCTGCACAACATTGCTGTGGACACACGTTTGTTGGGGGACATTGACCCAGAGCAGCAGCAGCAGCTGGTTCCTGTACCTGAGGATGTGGACAGGGGGACACTGAGGGGGAATGAAGTGAGGGATTATGTCATCCGGGAATACTTCACCTGTAAGTTACTTATTCATAAGTACAGTAAACCGTAACATTCACATGTATTATGATGTTTGACAGTACCTCACCAACCATTGCATGTGTATATATCATGTCTTGCAGAATTTCAAAATTTGGATTTCCACTGCATGTAAGTGAAACTACTACATCCCAACCCCCTTCCCTTAAAGGGACACTATACCCAAACATATTCTTTCATGATTAAGGATAGAGAATATAATTTTAAAAAACCTTAAAATTTACTTAGATTACCTATTTTCAGTTATTCTTTAGATATACTTTAATGAAGACATAGCAATGCACACAGTGAAACAATCACAGGAGGCATCTATATACAGCTACTAATCAGCAGCTACCAAGCATATCTAGATATGCTTTTCAGCAAAGAATATCAATAGAATGAAGCAACATAAATAATAGAAGCAAATTATTAAGTTGTTTATAATTGTCTGCTCGTATCAAATCATGAAGGAAAACATTTTGCTTTCATGTCCCTTTAACAACCCTAATTACTGTATATTTCTCATTTTTTTCATTCATGTTTAGTTCACTATCATTAAGAATGAGGATAATGGATATTTATACCTTATGTTCACACCTTCTTTAAATACATTATTAGTTATATATACCAACGTGTCAATTTATATTGGATGTGAGAAACCTTGATTTACATCTTAGAAGTGAATATTACTATATGTACCGTTCATACACAACTATGTGATGTGGTTTATCGAACAGGAATATGTCAGAAACATGATAATAATACCTTTTTTGCCCATTTCAACACAGGTATTATTATATGTTTTAACAATATTACTGTACTAAAACACACCTCACATGGATGTGGATGACAATTATATGGTAAATAACAGAGGACAAGATTTAGGATGAAATAGAACAAGATTTATTTTCTTTTAGGCCTCTTAGATGAGGGGGCTGAGGGGCCTGGAGTGTGTGGATCCAGTAGGAGTGCTGGTCACAGATGAGATGCTTGAGGCGATGTCCTGCTGGTGGATGAAATGCTCCACCAACACACCGAACAGTTGGTTCTGTTCCCTCCATCTGTGGTCACTCTGGATTTGCATGTCCGAAATGACTCTCAGCATTTGTGATTGGTTTTGTACCATAGCAGTTACAGATGCTGCCATGTCCCTTTGCAGCTCAATGGAATGCTGTTGTAATCGCTGTTGGCTCCTATGGAACCTGCGTTGGTCCCTCTGCATTCTCTCGCAGGTTGACGTTAGACTCTCACAGGTCAATGTTTGCCTCCTCTGTAGGGAAATGTATTCATCACCCATGGCGGAAGTCAGTGGATCCATGGGCTCTTCCACAGCAGGAACTATAGGCACTGGTTCTATTTCTTGATCCTCAGCTGGGGGTGCAGGCCCCGGAATCTCAGCTGGGGGTGCAGGGCGATGAATTTCAGCTGGGGGTGCAGGCCCCGGAATCTCAGCTGGGGGTGCAGGGCGAGGAATTTCAGCTGGGGGTGCAGGCCCCGGAATCTCAGCTGGGGGTGCAGGGCGAGGAATTTCAGCTGGGGGTGCAGGCCCCGGAATCTCAACTGGGGGTGCAAGGCGAGGAATTTCAGTTGGTGGAGCTCTTCCAACTGCTGCCGATGGTGCAGATGTCCGGATGGACTGATAGTCCCATTGGCTGCTGGTGTGCATCCACTCAGCCTGCTGGTAGAATCCCTGAGTGGCACGATATTCTTGTGGGGGGGTAAAGACATCTACCCTTCGGGGCTGGCGTGGCTCCCCCTCCAAGCCAAAGGAATATTCCTCCGGCCAGGGCTCCTGCCAGGTATCCTCCTGTAATGCAGGCGGCATAACATTGGGATTCTCAATTGAGGCAGTCCAACCCATGTCATGCCTGGCATACTCCTGCTGGACTCTCTGGACCGGTGGTCGAGGTGGAGATATACTTTGATCCTGTGTTGGAGGGGGATGTATGGGAGTTGGCACCCTGGTGACTGGAGGTTCTGTGGAGGAGTCAAATGATGAGAGGGATTAGTACAGTCAGATATATATGCATGTAGGCATACAATGTACATGCTAGGGCCTATCCACATTCTCATGTCAAACTCTATAACATGCATGTGCACATTGAGATTTGTGATATGATGTGTTTTAATATGCAAAGTATACATGTATGTGCTTCATACAATAGTTCTGTGTACATGTCAGTGATGGAGAAAATGTGTTCTTTAAGTGACACTATGGTTGTGATGACTATAGTGTCCATTTACTGAAAAGTCTACATGTGGCTTGTGGCCTGTGTTACTCTGAGACATGTTAGTATTTCACTATTCCACCTCATCTCATGATTTTCAATGTGTTAAGTAGCATTAAATGGACATGCAACCCATATTTATTCTTTCATGATTCAGCTAGCCAAGCATGGAATTTTAAACAACTTTGTAATTTACTTCCATTAGCTAATTTGCTTCATTCTCTTGATATTCTTAGCTGAAAAGCATTTCTAGATAGGCTCATAAGCTGATGATTGGTGGCTGCACATCAATGCCTCGTGTGATTGCCTCACCCATGTGCATTGATATTTAATAAACTAAGATTATGAAAATAATGATGAAAAATAGATAATAGAAGTAAATTGGGATGTTGTTGAAAACTGTATTCTCTATCTGAATAATGAAATAAAATTATTTGGGTTTCATGTCCCTTTAATGTTAAATCTCATTGTATATTTTGTTGTTAGTAAGCAAAATACCATGCTCATCATTGTGTACATGAATGTGTGACAATATAGGATGTTATAACTCAAATACATATAATACTGGTGTGTGGGATGTTACTCACCAGCATGCTGTGCTGATGTTGCAGCCCCTGAGTCACGAGCCCCTGGAAGTCCACGGACTGCTGTGACGCTCAGGGACCTACGAATCAGCTTCTGCCACTCGTTGTATTCCGCCTCATAGTGAGGCCCACCTCCTGTTGCCCTCTGGGACATTGCTTCCTGGCCCATCTTCTCCTTGACTCTCCTTTTACAATCATTCCATCTCTTCTTTAGGCCATCCACATTCCTCCTCTGTTGGGACACACCATTGACGGCCTCCACCACCTTCTGCCAAGCATCTTTACGCCTACGGGCAACTCCTTTGCCCTTCTCTTGTCCAAAGAGGGCATTATGGTTCTCCAGGACAGCCTGGACTAGAGCGAGGTTTTCTGCAAAACTGAAGTTAGGACACCTCATACGCTCCTCGTCCTGGGCCGCCTGGCTCCCTCCCTGGGATGTCCCTGGTGTGGGTTCCTCCCTATCCTCTCCCTCCTCCCCCCTTCTATCCCCATGTGCACCCTCTATCCCTCTTCTAAGTGTGCCTGGCCTTGGGGCAACCCCACTCCCATCCTCCCTTCTGGCTCTCCCTCTCCCCACTCCGCTCACTCCCTGACGGGGACCCTGCTGCTCCTCCTGTCCATAATCCTCTCCCTGCAACTCCCCTCCCTCCTCCCCCCAGCCCTAGCTCTCCCTGACATCCTCACACTACACACACTCACACACTCACACTCACTCCCACTTCAATCACACACAATCACAACCAGACACTCAGCCTTTCAAACTGTAAAAGATAAATAAAATGTGTAAGGTGTTATCAAAAAAAAGTGTTGTGTATTTTGTATATGTGTGTATGCAAAATGTGTGCAATATGTAAAAAAGTGACAGTAAATGTACAAGCTTATCAAATCCTCCAAATCCGACCTAACTAAATATTATGCAATGCGCCTCTCTCTCTACTCTAACGACTTTCTCCTACTCACTGTAGTGTGCTGTAGCTCCAAGAACTGACCAAACACACTAAAGAAAATGGCGGCTGTGCAGGGGTTTAAGTCTGAATTTTGAATCTCGTCATTACGTGGCGCATCTCTTAGAACTGGCGTTATTTTTTACGAGTCGTAGGCTAATTTGCATAAAACTACACTTTATTGAGACTTTACGTGAACAAAATACAGGCGCAAGTACTTGTGACAACTAAAATGTGTATTTGCGCACATTTTGCCTGCTCGCCGGTTTTTCCTACTTACGCCAGTTTAGCATCTGACGGCGCAGAATATTGGATAGCTAGAGTTGCGAGCTGAAACTTATGTTTTAGCTCAAGGTTGAATAATTTGCTAATTATTCATGATGTAATGCCAATGGATTGTTTAAAAGGGTATAAATACCCCTTCCCTGAACTTAAAAGGGGGGCAGAAAATATTATCTGAACCAAAGTGCTGTCAGTCTTTCTGGTATGGTATAATATAATGAAACTTTACATTGCACCATATTTGTAGAAATACTTACCTCTTCATCTTGAAATCCGGATCATTGACAATGTCGCTTCCCCCGCCTGTTGTAAGCCTCTTCCTAAGTCAGAAATTATGATTCCGGCCTTCCTCCAATCACGGCGTTGCTTTAGGCAATGCTTCCCCGGGGGGGGGGGGGGGAAGCCATCAGTGGAAATTGCCAGAATCGTCATTGCTGACATAGGAAGAGGGCTGTGACGGGCTGGCAAAGCTCTGGAGCGGCTTTCAGGACAAAGAGGTAAGTATTTCTACAAATATGGTGCAATGTAAAATTTCACTAATGAAAGTGTCCCTGTTTTTAATAGTATTTTTAAAAACCAGGCACTACTTGATGAAACTTTACATTCACTCAAAGTTATAAAACTATGTCAAGAATAGATGCATTCCTGGTTTCAGAAAACCTCTAGGGAATGGAGATGTTAACAGATATAAAAGACATAGTTCTATCTGACCACGCCATTTTATCTCTTAAGGTACAGATCAGAATGGCCAACATGAGTAATTTCGCAAGAAAATTTTTCCCTACCTATCAGCAAATACACAATTTAAAGTCTGGTTGAGGTAGAAATGGAGTGATTTTTCTTTTTTTAATCAGGAGTATAAAGATAGATATTAAATATTTTGGGAAACCTTCAAAGCAGTGATTAGACGCAAAATAAAGTCATATTTAATCAGGGAAAAACGCAAATTATATCGCAAAGAAGTACAACTATCTAGTCAGGTACGAAATTGTTATAATTCATTTCTTAGTGATCCTTCAAATAGGTTATGGGAAAAGTATGTCAGGGCAAAAAAGGAGAGAGAAATCCTTCTGACCCAAAAATGAGACAGGAAGAAGTACGAACAAGAGCCTTTTATTAAAGACAAGCGGTAAAGTGGGAAAATTCCTGGCCAACTTAGTCAAGCTCAAAAAGAAAAAACAATGCATTGAAGCAGTTAAAGTGGGGAATGAGAGATATGTAAATATCAAAGAGATAAGTAAGCAAGTATTCGAGTATTATCAAAATGTGTATACGGAAGACACAGTATGCCAGGAAACAAAAGCACATTTTTGGGAGAAGATTAGATTACCTAAATTAGATAAGGATAAGCTTGAGCCATTAAACAGCCCTATGACACAAGAAGAGATTAAAAACATAATTAAAATAACATCAACGATTAAAGTGCCTGGCCTGGACCAGATACTGATAGAGCTTTATAAAATGTTAGGTGAAGAAATAAGCCCAACACTTGAATGCCTATTTAATTCAATTTATATCCAAGGCAAGTTACAATCTAAGGCCTAGATTTAGAGTTGGGCGGTAGCCGTCAAAACCAGCGTTAGAGGCTCCTAACGCTGGTTTTAGGCTACCGCCGGTATTTGGAGTCAGTCAGGAAAGGGTCTAACACTCACTTTCCAGCCGCGACTTTTCCATACCGCAGATCCCCTTACGTCATTTGCGTATCCTATCTTTTCAATGGGATCTTTCTAACGCCGGTATTTAGAGTCGTGGCTGAAGTGAGCGTTAGAAATCTAACGACAAAACTCCAGCCGCAGAAAAAAGTCAGTAGTTAAGAGCTTTCTGGGCTAACGCCGGTTTATAAAGCTCTTAACTACTGTGCTCTAAAGTACACTAACACCCATAAACTACCTATGTACCCCTAAACCGAGGTCCCCCCACATCGTCGCCACTATATTTAAATTTTTAACTCCTAATCTTCCGCTCCGTACACTGCCGCCAACTACGTTATCCCTATGTACCCCTAATCTGCTGCCCCTAACACAGCCGACCCCTATATTATATTTATTAACCCCTAATCTGCCGCCCCCGCTATTGCTGACCCCTGCATATTATTATTAACCCCTAATCTGCCGCTCCGTACACCACCGCCACCTACATTATAGCTATGTACCCCTAATCTGCTGCCCCTAACACCGCCGACCCCTATATTATATTTATTAACCCCTAATCTGCCCCCCTCAACGTCGCCTCCACCTGCCTACACTTATTAACCCCTAATCTGCCGAGCGGACCGCACCGCTACTATAATAAAGTTATTAACCCCTAATCCGCCTCACTTCTGCCTCAATAACCCTATAATAAATAGTATTAACCCCTAATCTGCCCTCCCTAACATCGCCGACACCTAATTTAAATTATTAACCCCTAATCTGCCGACCTAATCTCGCCGCTACTGTAATAAATGTATTAACCCCTAAAGCTAAGTCTAACCCTAACACCCCCCTAAGTTAAATATAATTTAAATCTAACGAAATAAATTAACTCTTATTAAATAAATTATTCCTATTTAAAGCTAAATACTTACCTGTAAAATAAACCCTAATATAGCTACAATATAAATTATAATTATATTATAGCTATTTTAGGATTTATATTTATTTTACAGGTAACTTTGTATTTTTTTTAACTAGGTACAATAGCTATTAAATAGTTAAGAACTATTTAATAGCTAAAATAGTTAAAATAATTACAAATTTACCTGTAAAATAAATCCTAACCTAAGTTACAATTAAACCTAACACTACACTATCAATAAATAAATTAACTAAAATACCTACAATTACCTACAATTAAACCTAACACTACACTATCAATAAATGAATTAAATACAATAACTACAATTAAATAAACTAACTAAAGTACAAAAAATAAAAAAGAGCTAAGTTACAGAAAATAAAAAAATATTTACAAACATTAGAAAAATATTACAACAATTTTAAACTAATTACACCTACTCTAAGCCCCCTAATAAAATAACAAAGCCCCCCAAAATAAAAAAATGCCCTACCCTATTCTAAATTAAAAAAGTTTGAAGCTCTTTTACCTTACCAGCCCTGAACAGGGCCCTTTGCGGGGCATGCCCCAAGAAATTCAGCTCTTTTGCCTGTAAAAAAACACATACAATACCCCCCCCAACATTACAACCCACCACCCACATACCCCTAATCTAACCCAAACCCCCCTTAAATAAACCTAACACTAAGCCCCTGAAGATCTTCCTACCTTATCTTCACCTCACCGGGTATCACCGATTGGTCCTGGCTCCAAAATCTTCATCCAACCCAAGCAGGGGCTGGCGATCCATAATCCTGCAGCTGAAGAGGTCCAGAAGAGGCTCCAAAGTCTTCATCCTATCCGGGAAGAAGAGGCGATCCAGACCGGCAACCATCTTGATCCAAGCGGCATCTTCTATCTTCATCCGATGAGGAACGGCTCCATCGTGAAGACCTCCAGCGCGGATCAATCTTCTTCCGAAAACGTCCAACTGAAGAATGACGGTTCCTTTAAGGGACGTCATCCAAGATGGCATCCCTCGAATTCCGATTGGCTGATAGGATTCTGTCAGCCAATCGGAATTAAGGTAGGAAAATTCTGATTGGCTGATGGAATCAGCCAATCAGAATCAAGTTCAATCCGATTGGCTGATCCGATCAGCCAATCAGATTGAGCTTGCATTCTATTGGCTGTTCCGATCAGCCAATAGAATGCGAGCTCAATCTGATTGGCTGATCGGATCAGCCAATCGGATTGAACTTGATTCTGATTGGCTGATTCCATCAGCCAATCAGAATTTTCCTACCTTAATTCCGATTGGCTGATAGAATCCTATCAGCCAATCGGAATTCGAGGGACGCCATCTTGGATGACATCCCTTAAAGGAACCGTCATTCTTCAGTTGGACGTCGTCGGAAGAAGATTGGTCCGCGCTGGAGGTCTTCACGATGGAGCCGTTCCTCATTGGATGAAGATAGAAGATGCCGCTTGGATCAAGATGGTTGCCGGTCTGGATCGCCTCTTCTTCCCGGATAGGATGAAGACTTTGGAGCCTCTTCTGGACCTCTTCAGCCGCAGGATTATGGATCGCCAGCCCCCGCTTGGGTTGGATGAAGATTTTGGAGCCAGGACCGATCGGTGATACCCGGTGAGGTGAAGATAAGGTAGGAAGATCTTCAGGGGCTTAGTGTTAGGTTTATTTAAGGGGGGTTTGGGTTAGATTAGGGGTATGTGGGTGGTGGGTTGTAATGTTGGGGGGGTATTGTATGTGTTTTTTTACAGGCAAAAGAGATGAATTTCTTGGGGCATGCCCCACAAAGGGCCCTGTTCAGGGCTGGTAAGGTAAAAGAGCTTTGAACTTTTTTAATTTAGAATAGAGTAGGGCATTTTTTTATTTTGGGGGGCTTTGTTATTTTATTAGGGGGCTTAGAGTAGGTGTAATTAGTTTAAAATTGTTGTAATATTTTTCAAATGTTTGTAAATATTTTTTTATTTTTTGTAACTTAGTTCTTTTTTATTTTTTGTACTTTAGTTAGTTTATTTAATTGTAGTTATTTGTAGGTATTGTATTTAATTCATTTATTGATAGTGTAGTGTTAGGTTTAATTGTAGGTAATTGTAGGTATTTTATTTAATTTATTTATTGATAGTGTAGTGTTAGGTTTAATTGTAACTTAGGTTAGGATTTATTTTACAGGTAAATTTGTAATTATTTTAACTATTAACTATTTTAGCTATTAAATAGTTCTTAACTATTTACTAGCTATTGTACCTGGTTAAAATAAATACAAAGTTACCTGTAAAATAAATATAAATCCTAAAATAGCTATAATATAATTATAATTTATATTGTAGCTATATTAGGATTTATTTTACAGGTCAGTATTTAGCTATAAATAGGAATAATTTATTTAATAAGAGTTAATTTATTTCGTTAGATTTAAATTATATTTAACTTAGGGGGGTGTTAGTGTTAGGGTTAGACTTAGCTTTAGGGGTTAATACATTTATTAGAATAGCGGTGAGCTCCAGTCAGCAGATTAGGGGTTAATGTTTGAAGTTAGGTGTCAGCGATGTTAGGGAGGGCAGATTAGGGGTTAATACTATTTATTATAGGGTTATTGAGGCGGGAGTGAGGCGGATTAGGGGTTAATAACTTTATTATAATAGCGGTGCGGTCCGCTCGGCAGATTAGGGGTTAATAAGTGTAGGCAGGTGGAGGCGACGTTGTGGGGGGCAGATTAGGGGTTAATAAATATAATATAGGGGTCGGCGGTGTTAGGGGCAGCAGATTAGGGGTACATAGGGATAATGTAAGTAGCGGCGGTTTACGGAGCGGCAGATTAGGGGTTAAAAAAATATGCAGGGGTCAGCGATAGCGGGGGCGGCAGAATAGGGGTTAATTAGTGTAAGGTTAGGGGTATTTAGACTCGGGGTACATGTTAGAGTGTTAGGTGCAGACGTAGGAAGTGTTTCCCCATAGAAAACAATGGGGCTGCGTTAGGAGCTGAACGCGGCTTTTTTGCAGGTGTTAGGCTCAAACAGCCCCATTGTTTTCTATGGGGGAATCGTGCACGAGCACGTTTTTTAAGCTGGCCGCGTCCGTAAGCACCGCTGGTATCGAGAGTTGAAGTTGCGGTAAATATGCTATACGCTCCTTTTTTGGAGCCTAACGCAGCCATTCTGTGAACTCTAAATACCAGCGGTATTTAAAAGGTGCGGCCAGAAAAAAGCCAGCGTAGCTAACGCACGTAAGTACTTTATGGCTTCAAAAATTTTGTTAATCTTAAAAAAAGATAAGGACCCAGAAGATTAAATGCATATAGACCTATTTCATTATTAAATAATGACTACAACATTTTCATGATTATTATTGCACAAAGATTAAAAGTAATGATGGGTCCATTAATACATAAAGGTCAAGTGGGTTTCAAGCCAGGAAGAAATTCAACTACTAACTTAAAGGGACAGTCTACCATAGAATTATTATTGTATTAAAAGATAGATAATCCCTTTATTATCCATTCCCCAGTTTTGCATAACCAACACAGTTATATTAATATACTTTTTACCTCTGTGATTACCTTGTATCTAGGAACCTTCTTCCAGCCCCCTAATCACATGACTGTGACTGTTTATTATCTATTGTCTTTAATTTAGCATTGTTTTGTGCTAAATCTTAAATAACCCCCTGTGCCTGAACATAGTGTTATCTTAATGGTCCACGTGTACTTTCTGTCTCTTTGTGTTGAAAAGAGATTTAAAAAGCATGTGATAAGAGGCAGCCCTCAAAGTCTTAGACATTACCATATGAGCCTCCCCATGTTTAGTTTAAACTAAGAATACCAAGAGAAAAAAGCAAATTTGATGATAAAAGTAAATTGGAAAGTTGATTAAAATTAAAAGTCCTAGCTGAATAATGAAAGTTTAATTTATACTAGACTGTCCCTTTAAGGAAATTACAATTGACATTTGACCATCATTGGCATCATATAAGTAGAACGGGTAATATTCCTAAGTTTGATATGGCTATTACAGTAATTGACAGAGAAAAAACATTTGATGTGATTGCGTGGGACCACTTGTTCACGGTAATAGGTCAATTTCGGATTTCTGGTCATTTTCTTAGAATTATATAATTGATTTAGAATAAGCCATGAGCTAATATATCAGTTAATGGATGCAGTACAGCTAGCTTTCTTTTGCAGAAAGGGACAAGACAAGGGTGTCCTTTATCTCCTTATTTGTTTAATCTAGCTATTGAACCATTGTCCATCTATATTAAAAAGGAAGTAGAGGGTATCTGGCTGGGAAAGAGGAAAATTATGCTGTTACTCTATGGAGATGACCTTTTAGCTTTTGCAAGGGACACCAAGAAAAATATTCCAATCCTAATACAAGCCTTGGAAAAGTTCAGCATGTTTTTGGGATACAAAGTAAATTTAAATAAGTCAGAATTTTTTTGGATCTATAAGAACAGAGATAGTTATACGAACTGCTTATTGAAATAAACAAAGGAGGAGCTGAAATATCTGGGCATCAGGCTAGATAGGAACCCCATTAATTGGTATACAGCAAATTATCCCCAAATTTTAGCGAAATTTTTTAATGACCTGGTAACCTGGGCTAAATTATCTGGTAAAATAATCTGATTAAAATGGTGGCATTCCCCAAATTACTGTATCTATTACAAAATCTACCTGTATTTGTCAAACATAAAGATCTACAAAAATGTGTGAGGTTTTTATGGGGGGGGGGGCGCTGGCATTTCGAAAAATGGCCTTTTGTAGAAAAGGAGGAATGTCCTTCCTTGATATAGAACTATCATTTCATATAATTTAGTCTGTATGGGAAAATTGCAATGGATTGGATAACAGAGGTAGATCAATATTCAATATCAATTAGTTAGACCCTATGCACATAAGGCTTTACTTCATTGTAAGGAGAATCTACCAGCAAAAGTTAAAAATGTATCCTCTATTAAGAATGTAATATGTGCTTGGCATAAAATTGTCAAAATATTACAAGCTAATCCGAGATGTGTCTAAACATTTTATAATTGTAGGTAATCCTAATTTTGAACCACCACTAAGCTCAAGAGTCTTCCAAGAGTGGAAGTCTAAAGGACTCATTTATCTGCAACAATTAAAAGAAAAAGAGACTAGAACTTGTAAAACTTTTCAGGAGCTTAAAAATTAATTTAGTCTGCTAGATAAAGAATTTTTTGCATACTTGCAAGTCCGACACTTTTTTAATAAAATGGTCACAGAAAATTTGGAAGACAGTTCATGGAAACTTTTGGGACCAGTCCTGAATATTTACAAGGTGGGGAATCACTCCATTTGTGTCTTATATAAGGCACTCAAAACTTGTCAGGGTAAAGAGAACATAGATAAAATAGCAGCCAATTGGCAACAATCAGTAGAGAGAATACAAAAAAGTTTACAATTAACAGACCAAGCATCACTCTCAACCTCGTGGAGAGAATCCCATATGAAAATTGTAAATAGAATGTATATTACCCCAGCAGTAAAATCAAAGTGGGATAATTCACTAAATAATAAGGGCCCGATCCGATATGGAGCGTCGCCCGCAAAAGCCGGCGACGCCGAAATTTGCGCTGGTTTGGTATCCTATATACGGCGTAACCTAGAAGCTCGTATATTTCTGCCTTCGCCCGTAGTTTTTTGGGCCATAGGCAGGTATACCAAACCAGCGCAGTTTGGTATCCAATATACAGCGTAAGGACTTACGTGGCGAAAATGGAGAAATCTTACTCCATTTTCAACTCACCACAAAATGCAGCCGTAGTAAGCCTTACGCTGTCTATTGGAGCCCCGTAACTCCCTAAACTACCTGCTAAATTAAACCTAACACCTAACGCATGCGCAATGTCTATCTACCTGTCAACCGCGATCCCCCGCCGCAATCCCTAATAAAGTATTTAACCCCTAAACCGCTGCTCCCGGACCCCGCCGCCACCTACAATAAAAGTATAACCCCCTAATGTGATCCCCCTACACCGTCACTAGCTACCTTACCTACCCCCTAAAGTGAGCTCCTACCCCGCCGCCATCTACCTTACCTACCCCCTAAAGTGAGCTCCTACCCCGCAGCCATCTACCTTCCCTCCCCCCTAAAGTGAGCCCCTACCCCCGCCGCCATCTACCTTACCTACCCCCTAAAGTGAGCTCCTACACCACCGCCATCTACCTTACCTACCCCCTAAAGTGAGCTCCTACCCCGCAGCCAATCTACCTTACCTACCCCCTAAAGTGAGCTCCTACCCCACCGCCATCTACCTTACCTACCCCCTAAAGTGAGCCCCTTACACCGCCGCCATCTATTTTATAAATATTAACCCCTAATTTAATCCCCCTACACCGCCGCCAGCTATATTAACTATATTAACCCTAATTATATTAGGGTTAATATAGTTAATATAGTTATTATATTATATATATTAACTATATTAACCCTAATTATATTAGGGTTAATATAGTTAATATCGTTATTATATTATATATATATATATATATATATATATATATATTAAGTATAATAACCCTATCTAACTCTAACATCCCTAACTAAATTCTTATTAAAATAGATCTAATTAGGGGCGGAGCCAACTGCCTAAGAGAGAAGACGCACATTAATGGAGCTCCTGAAGATAGACTACTAAAATCCTGTTTCAAACAACCTTCTGTGCCTACATTTGTCCCTTAATCTATTCTTAGAATGGCAGCCTGTTCCCTGCACTTTGCTTCTCTACTTGTAGAACTTAGCGAGCAAGCTGACAGGCAATTCTATAGCTTGAAAGCTGTTTTTACAGAGCTGCGCACTCAAGATGGCGTCTCATCCTCACCCAGCTTGGGCCCTAGTGAGGGGGATTTTACTGAATACCTTCCAGATCGACTGCGGGAGGGGAGTCCCAGCTGGAGAATAGCTGACAACCTGCCTAGTCTAACGGGAAGAAACCCGGCACCTCTACTTGCAGTAGACTTACACCACATGGCTGGTGATTACCTACAACAAGGGGAAACCCCACAGATCACTGCTGAACGGCGCTCGCAGCCATCCACTGCTATATCAAAATTGGAGCCTCATCGTTTAGCCCAACGAGAGACACCCCCGATACAGAGGAAGGAGATGACTCAAGAGAGCAGCATAAACACCTCATCAATCACTCCCAATGAAAAGGTGAACCATGCTGCTATTAGGCGCTTTCCCTTGAGAGATGTGTTTCAAAGCCCCAGACCGGGTAAGACTGTCAGCGCTACAGATAGCGTGATACATATCTTTAGTGAGCTAGGTAAGCTCTTGGTTCCGAGGCCCCAAGGAGGGCTGACAGCGCTCAACAATGCAGACACATCTGCCATATGGAAGCTGGGGCGATCACTCATTGCGCCTCAGACAAATCTCAAGATAGACATCGGATAAGTTATCTATGACTACTCCCAAGCTAATTACTAACTTCTTGTAGCTCCAGCAGGGACTTGCTGCTTATTACTCTGGAGACTTGGTCGTAGATGAAAACCTAACAGTTTGATGACATTAACCGAGTCTATCCCTCTGAAAACATTTACTATGAGACATGGTTCTTAATTGTTATTGTAGCACTTGCCTGTTCCTTTTTATTTTCATGTTAAATGTTTTTTTTTTCTTGATATGTTTGGAGGGCTGTATAGTAAACTCAATTGCTCTATAGTTATTTTAATGAGATGGCTCTCTCAAATATATATTCTCACATAGCTTCCTGTGATTTTGTGAGGTAGACAACACTCTCTACACCAGTTTTATGTTTCACAGTATAGCCCCCCTGTATATCAAGAGTTGTATATATCTATAGGTTATAATATTTCTGGGTAAATGCTTTACTATACATATATTTTGTAGATAAGGCTGAATTAACGCTTTCCTCCCCAGGTCTTTTCCAAACTTGCAACAAGCTATTGAATTATTTGATGAATAATGATTATACATTTGTTGCTGAATTTTCTAATTCCCATGTTGCTTTCAAGCACTTGTTTATTCGAGTGGACCAGCTAAAATGCAGGCTTAGATTCTGCAGAATAATCAATATAGCATACCTAGGTTTGTTCTTTAACCTACACTAACCATATAGGCAGAGGCATTTACCCCCTCCTAATGTTGTTATATGCTGACCGGGGTACTGCCAGACTTGTGTTATTTGAGTACAATTTATGTATAGGCTTATGCGCACTGTTACTTCAGGGCTGTAAGATTGACCTTTATGCACAAGTAGTGTAAATTAGAGATAATATAAACCCCAAGGGGGAAAGTATAGCACTTTTGCCAGAATATGTTAAGATTATTAAATTCGGTTAAGTTATTGCGCTACAATTATATATAGATTGCTAGCATGCATTTCCACATTTGGTACTCCATTCCTATATATAGGCTAGTTCTTATCTAATGCTAATCCTTATGGTGTTAATTGAATTTTATATTTGCTGCACTGCTATCAATGTTTTTGCACCCTATGTTACACAGTTTTCTCCATTTGCCTATAGATAGAGCAGCATGGTGTAAGCACTCATTATCATCTCCTGGCATTAATGCGTAGTCACCCCAATGATTCATCATATAGAATATATATCTGGGTTATATGTCTTTCTATACCCTGTCTTCCCTTGTATATTTTATGTCATAGTGATAGGTATCTAGATAGCTAATATACAGGTCAGGGATGAAACTTTAGTTTATCTACTTATGGGGATTAGATATATATAGGTGCAGCAGGGTTTAATGCTAATTTTCACTTCATAATTCTCTCATGGGCAGCTGTTAAGGTGGGTAGACTAACAGGAATTTGTACAATACCAAACCCAGACGCACACTCTGATTTTATATTATACTGTGCTTTAGGATACCAATGAGGCTTATCACTTATTTCGTCGCAAGGTGTTTTACTATGTTATTTACATATCTGTTTGCGACCATATTAGAGTAGTGACAACTCAATTAACACAGTTGATGGCCTATTTCTACCTATTGTACTATATACTTAAGTGCTTAATACGTATCCTTACCCTAGTTTACTACCCATGATTATAGTCAACATATGGCATAAACTTAAAAAGATACTACTCCTCTGATCGCACTAACGTAGATTATATATGAAATATGTTCAATTACATGTCTTTGACTACATATGTCCACGTGATTGCAATTTAACTAGTCTATTACTATTTCCATAATGATATTATTCCTGTCTATTGCTATGTGAGTAAGAGGACTCTGTATTATTGGCGGGATTGTTTGTTCTAGTGTATATATATCTATGTGATACCCTGCAGGATTACACAGATTATTCTCAAAGTTATCAAGTTTTGAGCATTGCAAATATTGGAGATTGGTATTATGCCTATATATGAGGTTATATACTCTTTTACTTACTTCATGATTGAAAGATATACATGGGTGGTGTGGATATGATGTTAGTTACTCCACACTGTTGATACTCAATTATATTGTGCACTATTATACTCTTTTGACCTGCTACCCACTATATCCCCCTTTAATTATAAAATACTTATATCCCCATAACCCTGCTCCTTAGCTAAATTTAAGTAGTCAATATCTTATAGTTTATTTGTTTCCCAACAGAACATTCAGCCTTCATGTTCAATATTAAATTGCCCTTCACGATATCCCCATTATACTTATGCATGGCCAATAATATATAGATTGATAATAAGTCGGCATTAACCATTTACTATGTTATTTGGCCAAGACTAAGAGTCCCCTCCAGGTCTCCTAAAGTACCTTTATATTTATATTTATATGGCTCCGCCCTCCACCCTCTCCCTACTATACATAGCGGTGCTTACCCGCTGAATATCCTCCTCCCCCCTTTACTATGCGTGTATTCACACTCCTTTTGAAGCCCTACAAGGGCTAGACTTCTGGCCATCAGTTATCTATTATTTTCTATATTTTTGGTCTTTGGGACCTATGCCTAGGTCCCTAACTGGCCAGCCATATATGATATACTATTGAAAAAAGAGGTATCGTTAATAGTTCACCAATGTACTATATAGAGTCCGAAATGTTTCAATTAATTATGTACGTATTTCGTTTTTATGACAAAAAGGTGTTCTGCGTTTTATGTATATTTTGTGCAAAAACCTCAATAAAAAACAATTATTAAAAAAAAAAAAATAGATCTAATTAATATTAATATTATTAATTAAAATATTCCTATTTAAATCTAAATACTTACCTATAAAATAAACCCTAAGATAGCTACAATGTAATTAATAATTACATTGTAGCTATTTTAGGGTTTATATTTATTTTACAGGTAACTTGGTATTTATTTTAACTAGGTACAATAGCTATTAAATAGTTCATAATTATTTAATAGCTACCTAGTTAAAATAATTACCAATTTACCTGTAAAATAAATCCTAACCTAAGTTACAAATACACCTACACTATCAATAAATTAAATAAACTACAAATATCTAAACTAAAATACAATAAAATAATCTAAACTAAATTACAAAAAAAAAAACACTAAATTACAAAAAATAAAAAAATATTACAAGATTTTAAGCTAATTACACCTATTCTAAGCCCCCTAATAAAATAATAAAGCCCCCCAAAATAAAAAAAATTCCCTACCCTATTCTAAATTAAAAAAGTTCACAGTTCTTTTACCTTACCAGCCCTTAAAAGGGCCTTTTGCGGGGCATGCCCCAAAGAAAACAGCTCTTTTGCCTGTAAAAAAAAAACACAATACCACCCCCCAACATTACAACCCACCACCCACATACCCCTATTCTAAACCCACCCAAACCCCCCTTAAAAAAACCTAACACTACCCCCCTGAAGATCTCCCTACCTTGTCTTCACCCAGCCGTGCAGAACTCTTCATCCGATCCGGGCGATGTCCAATCAAGCGGCAGTGAAGTCTTCTTCCATCCAGGCGATGTCTTCAATCAAGCGGCAGTGAAGTCTTCTTCCATCCGGCGATGTCTTCAAGCAAAGCGGCATCTTCAATCTTCTTTCTTCGCTCCTCCACCGCGGAGCATCCATCCGGCACGAAGACTGATCTAGGAATGAGGTACCTTTAAATGACGTCATCCAAGATGGCGTCCGTCGAATTCCGATTGGCTGATAGGATTCTATCAGCCAATCGGAATTAAGGTAGAAAAATCTGATTGGCTGATTGAATCAGCCAATCAGATTCAAGTTCAATCCGATTGGCTAAACCAATCAGCCAATCGGATTGAACTTGAATCTGATTGGCTGAAACTGCGGGCGGCGGGGGTTCCCTCGCTTGCGCCGCAAACTACGATCTTTATCGGATCACGCTCTAAATGCCTTAAATGCAGTTTTATAGCAGCAGATTTACAACACTGTCTTTGTAGTTGTCCTAAAGTACAAAAATTCTGGAAGAAGCTTAATTTTTGTCTAAACAAAATAAATAAAAAAGAAATTAGAATAATAGAAGAACATATTTTCTTCTTGCATGAGGAGCAAATAGCACAGGTGAATAATAAGTTTGTGAATACGGTAATATTGATAGGTAGATCATTAATCCTAAAATATTAGAAGTCTAAGAAGAGCCCTAATCTAACAGAAAGTATTAATAAGATTAACCCTTTTAGTGCTAAGCACTTTCCCACCTGGGTGCTAAGCACATTTGAGGGGTTTTTTAAATGTTACATATTTAATTTATTTTTATTTTTTTTACTTTTTTCTTTTCATTTCAGATCCCCAAGACTCATACTATTAGAAAGGTTAGGCGATTACCTTTCCAATGGTGGGTCTTGGGGGTCTGTAGCTGCTTAGATGCCTGAGATACAGGCTTCTAAGCAGCATGCCCCCTTTCCTTATATTGTCCATTGTCTTTTTTACATAAAGTTGCGCGGTGACGTCATCACGTCATTACGCGTGACGTCACCTAGCAAAACGGGAAGCCCCGGCGATGCCTGTCACTCTACAGGCCCGATTGCCGGGGTAGGAGCGGGTGGGAGCCCACAGATCTCTCTCAAGGTGGGAGAGTGCTAGCGACGGCTCTGAGCCGTCGTTAGCACCTGAGTGAGAAACTCTGTGACGGCTCAGAGCCGTCGTTAGCACTCAAGGGGTTAAAGGACAATTAATAGTGGAACAATATAATACCTCTATAAATTCAGAAAGTGAAATAAAACGTTTTTTCAGCAAATGAAGAAGATTTATACAGTCCTTGGTTAGAGAAGAGCAAATCCTACCCTTTAGTGGGTCAGAGTTTCTGACTTATGCTATTGAAAGGAATGAATATCCTAGTATTTCGTCATGGAGCTGCTAAATGGTGGTGTATTGTTTTTTATTTTTTTATTTTTTTTTGGTTTTTGTGTTTTGTTCTTTTTTGTTGTTATTTTTATGAAATGCGTAAAATAATCCAAGAGTATTTCAAGTGTATTTTGATGCATATTTCAGTTTATAGGTTTATTATCTTATAAGAACCTTATGACAGGTTAGGATAAATAAGAAATTGTTATCCTAGGCTTTGCTTAATGGTCATAGAAGGAACAAAAATTAAGTGTATTGCAATATATCCAGAATATGGTCCAGAAGGATGCGTGGGTGTTATATTATAAGTGCTTAATGTTAGGAGTGTATCTGCACTTAGCAGTGTTTTTTATTTCTTTTTCTTCTTGTTTTGTTGATATATATATAGACACCCTGCAAGGTGCTTTTTTTGGACAGAACAAATATGAGCAGTTTAAGGTGTATACACTGTTGGATTTAAAATAAATAAAAAAAAACTTTAAAAAACTACCCATTGCCCCTAAAGGGGCATTTGTATGGGCATTGCCCTTAAAAGGGCATTTAGCTCTTTTACGATTGCCCATTAAAACCCAAACCAAAAAAGTGTTTTAAAAAAAATCCTAACTCTAACCCCGAAATAGGTACTCACCGTTCCTGAAGTCCGGAGGAGAAACAGTCAATAGGATTTCAGTAGCTCTCATCCTATTGGCTGATTTGAATCAAATCAGCCAATAGGAATTCAAGGACGCCATCTTTAATCGCGTACCTTGAATTCACTATTCAGTGTACGGCAGCGATCATAAGAAGAGGATCCTCCATGCTCCATGGCTCCGCGGTCGCCGGTCTTCAGTTCCAGGGTCGCCGGTCTTCAGCTCCGCGGTCATCGGTCTTCAGCTCAGCCCTCCACTCTACGTCGGATTGTTCCTGGAAGAAGAAAGAAGAGGTCACCGCTTGGAAGAAGACTTCACCGCCTGGAACAGAACCTTCTCCGCCGGACTTCAGGAACGGTGAGTTTTTTTTCATGTTTTTTTGGGGGGTTTGTTTTATTTAGATTAGGGATAGGCATTAAAATAGCTAAATGCCCTTTTCAGGGCAATGGGTAGTTTAGGTTTTTTAGTGTTAGGTTCTTTTATTTTGGGGGGTTTGGTGGGTGGGGGGGTCATTACTGTTTAGGGGACTTAGACTTTTTTCTGTAAAAGAGCTGTTTATCTTGGGGCAATGCCCTGCAAAAAGCCCTTTTAAGGGCTACTGGCAGTTTATTCTTAGATTAGGGGGTGTTTTTATTTTGGGGGACTTTTTTATTTTCATAGGGATTAGGTTTAATTTTGTAACTTTCGTAATTTGTTTTTTTTATTTTCTGTAATATTATATTTTTTTTACTTTCTGTAATTTAGGTTAATTTAAACTTAGGTTTATTTTTTTAATTTTTAGGAGTCAGACTTAGTTTTTTTTTAAAATACTTTTTTTTTTTAGATTAGGGATGGGCAGCAAAATAGCTGAATGCCCATACAAATGCCCTTTTTGGGCAATGGATTGTTTATTTATTTTGGGGGTGGTGGGTTTTACTGTTAGGGGGGACTTAGAATTTTTGGTAACTGCAAAAGAGCTGTTTAACTTAGGGCAATTAAATTCAAAAAGCCCTTTTAATGGCTATTTGTAGTTTAGCATTAGATTAGGGGGTGTTTTTATTTTGGGGGGGCTTTTGTATTTTCATAGGGATTAGGTTTAATTTTTGATAATTTGTTTATTTTTTTTTTTCATTTAACAATACATAGACTGAGAGGGGAGAGAGAGAATATGAGAGGGGAGAGAGAGCAAAAGAGAGGGGGGTGAGAGAGCAAAAGAGAGGGGGGAGATCAAAAGAGAAGGGGGAGAGAGAGCAAAAGAGAAGGGGGAGAGAGAGCAAAAGAGAAGGGGGAGAGAGAGCAAAAGAGAAGGGGGAGAGAGAGCAAAAAGAGAGGGGGAGAGAGAGCAAAAGAGAGGGGAGAGAGAGAGCAAAAGAGAGGGGAGAGAGAGAGCAAAAGAGAGGGGGAAGGGAGAGAGAGCAAAATAGAGGGGGGAGAGAGAGCAAATAAGAGGGGAGAGAGAGCAAATGAGAGGGGAGAGGGAGAGCAAAAGAGAGGGAGAGCAAAAGAAAGGGGAGAGAGAGAGCAAAAGAGAGGGGAGAGAGAGAGAGAGCAAAAGAGGGGGGAGAGAGAGCAAAAGAGAGGGGAGAGAGATCAAAAGAGAGGGGAGAGAGATCAAAAGAGAAGGGGGAGAGAGAGCAAAAGTGAGGGGGGAGAGAGCGCAAAAGAGAGGGGGGAGAAAAAGCAAAAGAGAGGGGGGAGAGAGAGCAAAAGGGGTGGTGAAAGAATCCACTTGGATGGATTATTTCACCACCCTGCATTTTTTGGAATCCACCTGGATGGTAGCATGGTGAAAGAATCCACTAAATGCAAGTCAATAGATAAATAGTTATGTGATCAGTGGGCTGTCAGAAGATGCTTAGATACAAGGTAATCACAGAGGTAAAAAGAATCTATACTATAATCGCGTTTGTAATGCATCCGTCACCAGTTGTGCACATATCCTCAAAGGAATATTGGCTGCACGAGGTGTAAGCTGCATCCAGGTGGCAGGGTGGTTCTGTCACCACAATAGACTGCCCTTCCGAAAATGGCAGGGTGGTTCGGTGGTTCCGTCACCACAATAGACTGCACTCTGGGCAGGCTTTCCCACTAGTTTATAAATAATAATGAAACACCATCCATGTTTAGTATTTAACCTCTTAGATATGGAGGTGTCATTCTCTGTATTACTTGCTCTAGGCAAAGGAGGACATTGTGTGTTGTTCTCCCGCACAATTCAATTCTGTGCACCCTTCCCCTTCTGTGGGGAAGGTCCCTATTTCCTCCCCCATTTAACATAGAAGAACAAGTAACCCATGGTTTAAAAAGGGAGACCCCCCCCCCTAGATTCCAGGTGATCACCATAACACACTCTCCTCCTATAATTTAATTAGAGAGGGATTAGACCCCCTCAAATAGAGCATAAGGAAAACATTCATCTGTTTGTTAGATTACTTTTAGGGTGCTTTGGGTTTTATAAGGGATCCTAGCACTCAGATATAAACACCAACATAGGCACTGTAACCTTCTTTTAAATGAGGAGCCACCCATCCAAGAGACAGCTCCAGTGCACTACTGGTGAGCCAATGAAAAGAGTCATATGTGCATAGCTTGTAACCACCAGCTGACTCCAAACAGTGCATTGCAACCACTGCAGGTGTTAAATGCATAGTTAAAGCATTTTATTGTTGCACTGTTGCTTGTTTAAAATACATTAGAGTGTTTTTGCACTTTTACATCCCTTTAATATGGTGTATATAGCAGTCTAGTATATTGGGATGTGATAGTTACAATGTGGCTACTTGAAATAAAAGGCAGTAAAGAAGATTTACATGAATGAAGTGATAAGACTGTTGAATCTTATAAAAGGAAAAAGCCTATATTATTATGATGATTAGGATTATTTGATTATTATTATTTATTTGTAAAGCACTAGCAAAAATCTCTAGTGCCAATATAAATTAAAAGTGAACAGACAACAAATAGCAAACAGGTACATTTAACTATCAATATACCTTTATGAAATAAGTAATTTATTAATATCTGGCTAGTAAGTGAAAATAGACAATCTAACAAAATACCATTTGTAACTAGGGGAGAAAGGAAATGTTTCCCATGCTGTCGTGACAACCCATACACATGAAAACATTTGCAAAAAAACAACATCAATAAACCAAACAGTTAATGTGATGAAAAGACTATGGGGCCGATTTATTAATGTGCGGGTGGACATGATCTGCTGTAGCATACGCTGTTGGCATTTATCATTGCACAAGCATTTCTAGTGAAATGCTTGTGCAATGCCGCCCCCTGCACATTAGCGGCCAATCAGTCGCTACCAGGGGGTGTCAATCATCCCAATCATATCCGATCGGTATGATTGCTGTCCACCGCCTCAGAGGTGGTGGACGAGTTAAGGAGCAGCGGTCATAAGACCGCTGTTTCTTAACTTAAGTTTCCGGCGAGCCTGAAGGCTCACACGGAAACAGCAGCATACGCTGCTTCTTAAATCGCCCCCTATATGTAAAAATGCAGATCATAAGAGGTCGGTGAGTCCGATTGGTTTATGTAAGTTGATCTTGCCCATTTAGTATCTTTTCAACTTTTTTATAAACTGAAAAAAAAACCTCAGGCACGGTCACCTTGCAGATTTAATGGGACAGTCTACAATATAGCTTATCCCTTTATTACCCATTCCCCAGTTTTGCATAACCAACACAGTAATATTAGTGCCAGGCGATAAGCCTGCCCAGAGGGCAGTCTATGTTTAAAATATACACACCCTCAAGCTAAAGTTACAAAAAATTCAAAAAAAGTAAAATTACAGAAAAAAATAAACAAAGCTATCCAAAATAGAAAATTTAAACCTAAACGGATACCCCTATAAAAATAAAAAATCGCCCTTAAATAAAAACACCCTCTAATCTAATACTAAACTACCAATAGTCCTTATAAGGGCCTTTTGTAGGGCATTGCCCTAAGTTAAACAGCTTTTTTACTTACAAAAATTACCAATTACCTCCTAACAGTAAAATCCCCTACTCACCAAACCTTCCAAAGTAAAAAAACCTAACACTAAAAAAAACTAAACTACCCATTGCCCCTAAAAGGGCATTTGTATGGGCATTCAGCTCTTTTACTGCCCTTAAAGGGGCAATCAGCTCTTTTCCAGCCCCCCAAAAAAAACTAATGATTCACATGACTGGGCAGTTAACTTAGAGGGGTATACATTATTTAGGAGGGACAGGAATAATAAAAGGGGTGCAGGAATCTGCATGTATATTAAACCTAACCTTAAACCTACAATAAGGGAAGATATTTATGATACAAGTGACAATGTAGAGACCCTGTGGGTTGAAATAAAGAGTGGGGGGAAAAATCCTAAAAAAATATTACTAGGAACATGCTACAAGCCTCCCAACATTAGTGACCCGGAGGAAACTCAACTACTTATCCAAATAGGTAAGGCTGCTAATAACAGTGCTGTAATTATGGGAGATTTTAACTATCCTGATATAAACTCTGCCAATGAAACTAGTAATTCAGCTAAGGGGGATAGATTTTTAAATGTTCTCAGGGATAACTTCTTGTCACAATTAATAGAGGAGCCAACTAGGAGTAAAGCTATATTGGATTTAGTGCTATCAAACAATACAGATATAATATCAAACATAGAAGTTAAAGAACATTTGGGTAACAGTGATCATAACATGGTCACATTTGAAATCTCTTTTCATATGCAGTGTTTTAAAGGCTTAACTAAGACTATTAATTTCAAGAAAGCAAAATTCAATGATTTAAGGAAATCATTAAATAATATAAATTGGGACAATGTATTTTCTAATAAAAATACAGAGGATAAATTGATAATATTTAAAAATGTGTTAAATAAATATACATATCAACACATACCATATGGTTATAAAAATAAAAATAAAAAAACAAAGCTCTTATGGCTAAATAAAAATGTGTTAAGAGAAATTAAGAAAAAACGTAGGGCATTTAAATTATTAAAAGAAAATAGTACAGACTCAGCATACAATATTTATAAGGAATGTAACAAAGCATGCAAAAACGCAATCAAATTAGCAAAAATTGAAAATGAAAAATTAATTGCCAAGGATTCTAAGTCTAACCCTAAAAGGTTCTTTAAGTACATAAATAGCAAAAAATCTAAGAAGGATAATATAGGTACATTAAAATGCGTGGAGGGTAGCATGATAAATAATGACAGGGAGAAGGCTGAGGTACTAAACCAGTTTTTTTCTTCAGTATACACAAGAGAGGAACCATTGAATGATACTTTGGAACAGAATAGAAAATGCCAGACCATACCACTAACTGGGTTTTGTTTAAAGGATATCAGGAAAAAACTGGAAAATATTAAGGTAAATAAAACTCCAGGCCCAGATGGAATACACCCAAGGGTGTTAAGGGAATTTAGCACTGTTATAGACAAACCTTTACTCTTAATTTTTCAAGACTCATTATCCTCAGGCATGGTACCCCAGGATTGGCGTAAAGCTGATGGGGTGCCACTCTTCAAAAAGGGAAGCAGGGATGATCCAGGAAGCTATAGACCAGTTAGTCTGACATCAATAGTGGGGAAGATATTTGAAGGGATTATAAGGGATTATATTGATGAGCATATTCATGTAAACAAGATTATGAGTTCTAATCAGCATGGCTTTAGGAGAAATAGATCATGTCAAACTAATCTAATTAGATACTACGAGGAAGTAAGTAAAAATATAGATAAAGGGGAATCAGTTGATGTGATATACTTAGATTTTGCAAAGGCATTTGATACAGTGCCACATGAGAGATTAATGCACAAAATTAAGGGACTGGGAATAGCTGAAAATGTTAGCTCATGGATAAATAACTGGATAAAAGATAGGGAGCAACGAGTAGTAGTAAATGGATCATACTCAGATTGGACAAAGGTAATCAGTGGCGTCCCCCAGGGATCAGTACTGGGCCCTGTTCTTTTTAATATTTTTATAAATGACTTGGAGCAAGGATTAAATAGCGACATCTCTATTTTTGCAGATGATGAAGTTAAGTAAGGTCATTAGGTCAGAGCAGGACGAACTCTCTTTACAAAGGGATTTGCTAAAATTAGAACTATGGGCAAGTGAATGGAAAATGAGATTTAATACGGAAAAATGTAAGGTTCTACATTTTGGAAGTAAAAATAAGCAGGCTACGTATTTTTTAAATGGGACAAGACTTAGCCAAACACAGGAGGAAAGGGATTTGGGAGTAGTAATAGATAACAAGCTAAAGATGGGTGCACAATGCAGGGCAGCGGCTTCAAAGGCTAATAAGATACTAGCATGTATTAAAAGAGGCATTGATTCAAGGGAGGAATGCATAATTCTGTCATTATATAAAGCCCTGGTAAGACCTCACCTTGAGTTTGGAGTAAAGTTCTGGGGACCGATTGCTAAAAAAGATATTGCAGAACTAGAAAAAGTTCAGAGAAGGGCCACAAAGCTAATAAGGGGATTGGAGAAATTAACCTATGAGGAGAGGCTAGCCAAACTGGGTCTGTTTTCATTAGAAAAAAGGCGCTTGAGAGGTGACATGATTACTTTATATAAATATATTCAAGGCCCATATACAGAGATGGCAGAAGCTCTGTTTATTCCAAGAAAATTGTTTCTGACAAGAGGTCATAATTTAAGGTTGGAGGAAAGGAGATTTAATCTCCTGCAAATGAAACGTTTTTTCACTGTAAGAGCAATAAAATTGTGGAACTCATTACCAAAGGAGGTAGTGAATGCCAATACCATAGATACATGTAAAAATAGTCTGGATAAATTTCTGTATATAAACAAAATTCATGGATATGATTGCTAGTATTAAATGGGTCACATTTTAATGGGGTTATTTAAGCTTAACTGGAGCTTTTTGAAAGTATTTTAGATTTGTATAGGTTGAACTCGATGGACTTCAGTCTTTTTTCAACCTTATCTACTATGTTACTATGTTACTATGTAGAAAAGCCACCCCAAAAAATAAAAAAAAAGCTTAAGACTAAGCCCCAATTCCTGAAGTCCAGCGGAGAAGGTCTTTTTCCAGGCGGTTCCATCATCTTCTATCTTCATCCGGAATGAAGGCGGCGTGGAGCGGAGGCACGTGGGGAGCTGTCTTCCCCTGATGCGTGGATCCCCATCGGCGGTCCTCAGCGGTGGCGGTCCTCAGCAGCAGTCCTCGGAGGTGGTGGCGTTCCTCGACGACGTGGATGCTCCTCTCCATCCAATGTCCAATGTACACTGAAGATTGAATGCAAGGTACCGCATTCAATTTGGGGTACCTTGCATTCCTATTGGCTGAAATTTTGGAATGAGCCAATAGGATTAGAGCTACTGAAATCCTATCGGCTGTTTAAGTCAGCCAATAAGATATCAGTAGCTAGTATCCTATTGGCGGATTTCAAAATTTCAGTCAAAAGGGATGCAAGGTACCCCAATAAATATGGAGTACCTTGCATTCAATCTTCAGTGTGCGATGGACTATCACATGAAGAGGACCCTCAACGCCGCCGAGGACCGCCGCCACTGAGGACCGCAGCTGAGGTTCCGTGCATCGGGGAAGCCAGCTCTGCACCTCAGCTCCACGCCGCCTTCGCTCCGAATGAAGATAGAAGATGATGGAGCCGCCTGGAAGAAGACCTTCTCCGCCGGACTTCAGGAACGGTGAGTACCTATTTTGGGCTTAGTCTCAGAATAATTTTTATTTTTTTTAAGATTTGGGATTTAATGGGCTTGAAAAAGAAAGAGCTGAATTCCCCTTTTAAGGGCAATGTCCATACAAATGCCCCTTTAGGGGCAATAATAGTTGAGGTTTTTTTAGTGGTAGTTTTTTTATTTTGGGGGGTTTGGAGGGTGGGGTTTTTTTACTGTTAGGGGGGACTTAGTATTTTTTAAACATAAAAGAGGTGTTTAACTTAGGGCAATGCCCTACAAAAGGCCCTTTTTAAAGGCTATTGGCAGTTTAGATTAGGGGGTGTTTTTATTTTGGGAGAGCTTTTTATTTTCATAGGGATTAGGTATACATTTTTTATTTTTGATAATTTTTTTAGTTTTTTCTGTAATATTAGACTTTTTTTGTAATTTAATGTTAGGATTTTTTATTTTATTTGTAATTTAGTAGTAATTGGGGTTAATTTAGGGGGTGTTAGGTTAGGGGGCTTAGTAATTAAATTAGTTATTTGCATTGTGCGGTTGGTGGTATAGGGGTTAATATATTAATTAGGTTTATTGCGATGTGGGGAGTTGGTGGTTTAAGAGTTAATATGTTTAAATAGGTTTATTGTGATGTGGGGGTTTTGTGGTTTAGGGGTTAATAGATTAATTATGTTTATTGCGATGTGGGGGGTGGTGGTTTAGGGGTTAATATTTTAATTATGTAATTTGCGGACTAGGGGTTAATTACTTTATTGTTTTGTGATGTGGGGGTTGGCGGTTTAGGTATTTGTTAATACTTTGTGCAGGAAGTTAGTTTTTTTTGCTATACAAAGTGCAGGCGGTCACGTGCTGCGGGTTGTTATGTGTTTTTTAGTTATTTTGTGCAGGCGGTTGCATGTTTTTTTTTAAGGCTTCGGATTTGCCTACACTGCAGTTGGATTCCGAAAATGGCAGGGTGGTAAAAGAATCCACCACCTTCGACATGCGAAGCTGCATCCAGGTGGATTCTTTTGGCTGCGCGCGCAGCCAACATTCTTTTGGCTGCCTCACGCAGCCAACATTCCTTTGAGGATACGTGCACAACTGGTGAAGGATGCATTACAAACGTGATTATAGTATAGATCCTTTTAACCTCCGTGATTGTATCTAAGCATCTTCTGACAGCCCACTGATCACATGACTATTTATTTATTATCTATTGACTTGCATTTAGTACTATGTTGTGCTTTAAGGGACATGAAACCCACATTTTTTCTTTAATGATTCAGATAGATAATATAATTTGAAACAACTTTCTAATTTACTTCTATTATCTAATTTGTTTCATTCTCTTGTTATAATGTTTTGAAGGAGCAGCAATGCACTAATGGTTTCTAACTGAACACATGTGTGAGCGAATCACAATCAACATATATATGCAGCCACCAATCAACAGCTAGAACCTAGGTTCTGTGCTGCTCCTGAGCTTATCTAGATAAACATTTCAGCAAAGGATAACAAGAGAAGGAAGCAAATTAAATAATAGAAGTTAATTGGAAAGTTGATTAAAATTGTATTCTCTATCTGAATCACAAAATATTTTTTTTTGGTTTCATGTCCCTTTAATCTTAAATATCTCTTTGTGCGTGAACACAATGTTATCTATATGGCTCACATGATCTAGCAGTCTCCTGTTGTGATTAGCAAATACAAAAGCATGTGATAAGAGGCTGCATGTAGTGGCTTAGAAACAGGCAGAAATTTAGAGGTTTATATGTTATCAAGTATATTAATATATCAATGTTGGTTGTGCAAAGCTGTAGAATGGTTAGTAAAGGTATTATCTATTTAATTTAAACAATAACAATTTTAGTGTAGACTGTCCCTTTAAATATAATGCATCATTTATCTAATTAAGCTAAAAAATATCCTCCAAAGGTCTAGATACTCCTCGAAGTTAACCTTTATTGTCCTATAGATGTGTTCCATCATACATTTATAAAGCCCTCTGTTAATTACCCGAAAAAAACAATACAAGGTAAGATAAGCTATATCAAAAAAGCTGTTGCCACAAATGTGCTCCTTCTTTGATTGTAATCTACCTTTTCATCCTACTATAGCCCTGTTTCACCACAATTTTGCAAACTGGTACTAGCGAGAGCGCGGTGGAAAGAAAAGTCACCTAGTTGGAATCAAGTACTAGATATAACAGAGTGTGTATGAAACATTGAGGATTATGTTTATAGCTCATTGAGTATCATTGACACACACGTTTGATCTGGTCACAGTAGGATGCCTTCTTAAAAAAAAAGCAATGCTACAGTATATGGTTTGTATTGTTTATGTACCTAGCCACCCTATAGAATCTATCTTTGGTTACGCTCTTTGTGAGAGGCCCTAGGTGTGAAAGGAGTACTGGTCTTGATTGATTTACCAACTACAAACTGTCTATAATTTTACTTTATAACTTATATTTGCAGATCATACAAATGCAACCATAGTATAATTTATCTCATCTTATTACTCCTATTGAAGGATACCTTATGTTTCATGTTTTCCATCTGGGTTTATAACTCTTAGCTATATGAAACAAAATTGTACTCTGATATGCCAAGGCCTGATATTCAGTGCTCCTCAGCTCAATTTCACATATTCTTATAGTCATTATTTTTGTTTCATTCATAAGTATGTACTTTTCTTCTACATGGCTGATATTCTATAATTGTTCTTCCTTTTGTCCTGAACTCACTCTTGTGGCAAGTAATAACATATTGCTTGATGAAAGTTTGGTAATAGAAGAGAACAAAACGTCTTGAGACTATCGAATTTATGTTCTTTGTAACCGCTATATACTAAAGATGTATTTAAAAAAAAGAAAAAGAAAACTGTTGACAAGTTAATTATAGTTTCTGTATGATATGTTAATGGTAATTAGAAATGCTAAACAGACTATGAATAAAGATAAGTTTACACATAATGCATGAACTGCATGTGTTAATGTACTTTGGTCATATAATTGGTTTGGGCAGTGTCTGAGATTTCACCAAACTCTTTTGAATAACTTCCTTTAAGTGGACTAACTTTAATAGGCCAATTAATTGGCATATTACAGGATCAGATGAAAGGATTTGCAAGTACCATTTAATACACTCTTTAACATTCCTTGATCACTTAGAGTATCCAGTGATATTCAGAAATGTGGATGCAATACAGCTGCAAGCCCATCCACTAATGCACAAAATCTATTCCTTGCTGTAATCAGTTGTCAGGAAACCATACAGTCCAAAAGTAAAGCTGTTATACAGCAGTTTTCTCATAATTGATTTTGATTAATCATACTGAAAAAACATAATTTATGTAAGAATTTACCTGATAAATGAATTTCTTTCATATTGGCAAAAGTCCATGAGCTAGTGACGTATGGGATATACAATCCTGCCAGGAGGGGCAAAGTTTCCCAAACCTCAAAATGTCTATAAATACACCCCTCACCACACCCACAATTCAGTTTAACGAATAGCCAAGTAGTGGGGTGATAAAGAAAGGAGTAAAAAGCATCAACAAAGGAATTTGGAAATAATTGTGCTTTATACAAAAAATCATAACCACCATAAAAAAGGGTGGGCCTCATGGACTCTTGCCAATATGAAAGAAATAAATTTATCAGGTAAATTCTTACATAAATTATGTTTTCTTTCAGTAATTGGCAAGAGTCCATGAGCTAGTGATGTATGGGATATCAATACCCAAGATGTGGAACTCCACGCAAGAGTCACTAGAGAGGGAGGGATAAAATAAAAAAACAGCCATTTTCCACTGAAAATAAAATCCACAACCCAAATAATAAGTTTATTCTTTAATGACAAGAAAAACTTTATACATCAGCAGAAGAATCAAACTGAAACAGCTGCCTGAAGAACTTTTCTATCAAAAACTGCTTCTGAAGAAGCAAATACATAAAAACGGTAGAATTTAGTAAATGAATGCAAAGAGGACCAAGTTGCCGCTTTGCAAATCTTATCAACTGAAGCTTCATTCTTAAAAGCCCACGAAGTGAAGACTGATCTAGTAGAATGAGCTGTAATTCTCTGAGGCGGCGTCTTACCCGACTCCAAATAAGCTTGAATAAGCAAAAGCTTTAACCAAGAAGCCAAGGAAATAGCAGAAGCCTTCTGACCTTTCATTGGACCAGAAAATATAACAAATAGACTAGAAGTCTTCCTGAAATCTTTTGTAGCTTCAACATAATATTTCAAAGCTCTTACCACATCCAAAGAATGCAAGGATCTTTCCAAATAATTCTTAGGATTAGGACACAAGGAAGGAACAACAATTTCTCTACTAATGTTGTTAGAATTCTGGCTGCTTAAAAATTAGCTCCTATGCCCTGTGCCTGCTATACACAGCATAATATGTAGGGATTTGCTCAATTCTTGCTAAAAACTGGAGAGAAAATGCACAACTGACACCTGCACAATATTCCTTGCAGATAAAGGACTTTTAACGTAGCTGGCAAGCTCCGGAAGATCGCGGCCTAGACGACCCTGTGAGCCTGTGGAGTGCCCTGCAGCCTAGGATACTTACAACTACCTACACAGTGAGGGGACCCTCCTCCCGGTCTGTTGGCTACAAGGGCAGCGCACAGGCATCGCCTGCATTTGGCAGCACAAACCAATAACCCGACCGCTGACGGCCGCCATAGGCTCGCCTTACCGCAGCTAAACGGAAAAGCTGCAGGGGCTTTCTTTTTCTCACCGCGTCAAGCCGGGTGCTACATCGACCGGCGACCGGAGCAGTTACAAGGAGGTTTGGAGCACCACTGTCTCTGTGTGGCTTGGGGCCCAAGAAGATTAATCCAGGTAACCATTCTCCCCCACGTGGGGCACTCCTAACGGCGCCTCCCCCCTGGCCTGGGCTTACAACTCCATAAACACATTAAAGCGCTGCACTGAACAGCAGAGAGGTGACACAACGCAAACCTGTCTCTTGCGCACAGGGATAACTTGAATTACTAACTCAAAAAAGCTTCTCATTCTAACTCAGACCCCCCTGGGATTTATCCAGGAGATTGAATCTGACCTGTAGAGGTAACGATTAGTGCTTAGCAAACACAATATACATCAATCTGCAGAAGTCACTAGGAGCATACCTGTTTAGCACTCAGCCACTTGTTCCTCTTTGCATCCCCTATAGGAAAATAGTTATGGCTAACAGGAAAAACACTAAAGGGGATAAAGGTCTTAAAAGCACCAGTATGACTAGCTTTTTAAAGCTGCCCTCCACAAGCACTGACCAACTAATTGCTGAAACAGCGCCACCGGACCCTTTGCCACAACCCACGCCAGACTTTCCACATGACATGCAACCTCAACTAGGGATGATTTAAATGTCATTTCGTCAAAGGCTGACATTAAAAATGTCCTAACAGAAATGAGATCTTTATTTAGCGATCTAAAAAGAGACTTCCAACAGATTAGCCAGCAAGTCAATAGCTTGGAAAAAAAACAGGACACCTTACAGGCCCAAGTTAATTCTAACACGCAGAGGGCCCTTGATCAAGAAGGAGACCTCCAATTTTTACTGTCCAGAGTAGAAGACCTGGATAATAGGGGGAGACGGAACAACCTACGTATCAGGGGAGTCCCAGAGTCGGTAACTAACGCTGCTGTGGAGGGCTACCTGCAAGATCTGTTCCGCACCATTAAAGGAACGCCGAGCTCCCCTGATATCCCGCTTGAAAGAGCACACCGGGCCTTGCGCCCTAAACCCTCTCCTAAAGCCCCCCCAAGGGATATCATCATCAAATTTTTGAATTACAAAGATAAGGACATTATATCACAAAGAGCCCGTGCCATTAAAGATGTCACCCATGCGGGTATACCCATCCAGCTCTTTTCCGACCTGAGCCACATCACCCTGCAGAAACGGAGGGACCTCAGGTTCATCACAAGTGTTCTCCAGCGGAATAAAATTCAGTACAAATGGGGATTCCCTGTTTGTATCATTGCAACGCATAAGGGGAAACAAGCAATATATAGATCACTAACGGATCTACAGGACTTTTGCAGGATTCTAGACGTGGACATTCCCATTCCTGATGAAGATCTCCCTCACCCAAGTGCCCGCAACCTGCAGGACTCAAATCCTGATAAATGAACTCACTCCTGCCTGCCGGCCTTGTGCCGCCTTTTGAACATTTCTAACGTTGATTGAGCTGATTTCAGATGAGTATTGTACCTGTAATTTCTTGCTCTCTTTGAATTTGTTTGACATGTTTACTTGTGCACACACTATGCCACATTTTTGTTTTCTGTTAACATAAACACTGCTCTTTATCTGTTTATTTAGTTGTAATTGTGTCTCCCCAACTACGGCACTTGTAGTGGAGTGCTACCTTACTTGTATTATACATAGACTTAGAATAGAAAGAATTCTAAATTGCACTAAATGTAATTTTTCTTAATCTCCGCCAACTCATTACGTGGTAATGCGCTATGTATGTGTTGTATGTTCAAAATGGTGAGTTGACCATATCATATAGTTCAGCCTTAATCCTTCACAAAGACATGAATCTAAGCCTCCCTCTGGCAGATTACCTGCTTCTCAGAATAGCTGCCTGGCCTTATATTCTATTGGTTTTAACTATCTATACGAAGATCACTCCCTGTACCCCGACTACCCATACCAGGCTTGCTGGCTCGCCTTAATTATAAAAAAGACCCTTGGGAAGATATTCATTCTAGGCCAAGCTCCTCTCTAAGTTTCGCCTTGCTTGGCCATCAATACTTACCCGAGCTGATAAACGTCCCCTTGAGTTGGGGACCTGTAATGGGGACTTACTGTCGCTGGCTGATTCAAATAGAATGTGTTAGTGGAGGGCCCGGTCAAGGAAACCTAATGCATATATACCCCATTGTCTTTTCTTATTTACTTGCAGTGCTACTTGCCACTCTAGATTACCCCTGCTGATAGCATCACCCTAGCTGCACTAATACTGGTTAACCAGTTGCAAACCTGACCAGTTTGCCTTACAGATCTTCTCATGATTGGTCTCCCGCTCATCAAACAGTTTAATTATGTTACAACACATTATGTTATAATTGTTTGTTCTAAGTTGAAACCTAACTTTGCATATAGACTCTCTTGTTACTATGTTTGATAATTTTGTAAAACTTGTTATTTCACTCTCTCTCCCTTAATTTCTCATAACCGTGCTTTATCCCTCTTACTTAACCTTCTTCTTCTGAGAATAATTTTAGCAGGCACAGGGATACTTATCCCTCATTCTCTAACACTTTCTTCATCTCCCTCTTTCTGATAGTTGTGTTAGATCAGATTGCACCCCAGAGTGCATCGACTCACTCTCTACTCCTTCTAGATGCCTCCTAGCGATAGGTTCTGGTGTCTGGAACACACTCTAAACTTTTCTTTTCTTTCTTTCTCTTTGTCCCTTCTTTCTTCCTGCTCTACCACCTCTTCTTACTCCTCTCACCCTCGGCTTTCCCCTCCCCCTCCTTTTTTTTTTTTCCCTCTCTCCCACACCACAATGCAGCCACAAAGAGCTCATACCTTAACACTGATGACCGTAAACACTAAAGGTCTAAATAAACCTGAAAAAAGGTCACATCTACTCAGAGACGCTATTAGAAACCATTGCGACTTAGTTTTTGTACAGGAAACACACTTTCGTAAGGGGAGGGAACCAATTTGGACAAATCCAAAATTCCCAACTTCACTTTTCGCTTCTGGACCGACAAAAAAGAATGGGGTGGGAATTTTGTTTAAACACACTTCTCCTTTTTCCCCCACCCATGTAGAACGTGACCCTGACGGTAGGTTTCTGATCACTGTGGGCTTATTACACAACAAGATGACTACCTTAGTTAACGCTTACTTCCCGAACCAGGGACAAAACAAGTTTATGTCTACCCTCACGAATAAGATACTAGACCTCCGCAAGGGGGTGTTGATACTGGGCGGTGACTTTAACCTCCCTCTGGACCCGACCTTAGACTCGTCCAAAATGACAGCATCTAGTCCTAAAAAAGTAATTAGACAGTGCAACTCCAGATTAGAGGAGCTTGCGGTCCATGACATGTGGCGCACATTACACCCTACCAAACGTGACTTTACCTTCTACTCCCACCCACACAGCGTGTATACCAGGCTCAACTATTTTTTCACAGACCAGTCTACACTAGCAGGGGTCATAAGCTCTCAAATACTCCCCATGACGTGGTCCGACCACTCACCTGTTCTGTGCAAGATAAATTGGCCTTCTATCCCTGATAGACCCTTTATCTGGAGATTTGATGATTTCCTATTGAATAATCAACTACTTAAAACCCAAATGGAGACGAAACTTCTAGAATATTTTCGCCTTAACAACACGGGGGAGGTGTCGGACCAAATCTTATGGGAAGCTCACAAAAGTGTAATGAGAGGTGAGCTAATAAAGCAAAAAGCACTGCACCCCAAACAGCTTAGAATCCAATACACTTCACTAATCATCAAGATTAGGGACTTAGAGACAAAACACAAAAAATGACCTACAGATAAGATTATTAACAGTGATCTACAACAAGCTAGGAAGGAGTTACAAGACATTCACTCAATAGACCATCAGAAAAAAGCATTACAATTACAACAGAAGTACTTTGAGTTTGGAGACAAACCTGGTAGACTTCTGGCGCGGGCTCTGAGAAGGAGACAACTAAAAAACCACATACATACTATGATAAACCACCACAACCAAAACTGCGCTGACAGCCATTCTATAGCGGCGACACTTAAAGCATATTATCAGAAACTATATAACTTGCGAGATGGTGAGGCCCCACGACAGGGGACAGAGGGTAGTGCTTCTCAAACCCTAATCATGAAATACTTGGACTCCCTCACGCTCCCCACATTGTCAGATCAGGACAGGGACGGCCTAGATGCCCCCATATCGGTGGAAGAGGTGGTCAAAACCATTGATAATTTACAGGCAGGTAAAAGCCCGGGCCCGTATGGCTTTGGAGCCAAATATTATAAACTATTTAAGGATGTTCTCTCGCCACATCTAGCAAATTTATTCAACAACATAGGTCCCACACAAGAATTCCCTCCCAACATGCTACTAGCACACGTGGCCACTATCCCGAAACCTGGGAAACCTACTGACCACCCAGAAAACTTCAGGCCAATATCCCTTCTTAATGTGGACTTAAAGATTTACGCTAAAATTCTGGCCACCAGAATGAACCTCTACCTCCCCCATCTGATCTCACCAGATCAGGTGGGATTCATACCTAGCCGCGAGGCTAGGGATAATACCATAAAGGCCAATCTTTTGGTGAACTATGCCCGACAAAATAACATCCCCTCGGTACTGGTCTCGACGGATGCCGAGAAGGCCTTTGACAGGGTCAGCTTGGATTTTCTTAAAGCTGTCCTGTCAAAAATGAATTTCGGCCAACCCTATATGCAAAAAATATTCGCCCTATACTCTAAGCCCACTGCCCAAGTTAAAATTAATAATATTTTATCCGACCCTTTTTCTATCACGAATGGCACCAGGCAGGGCTGCCCCTTATCACCCCTGTTGTTTGCCCTTTCAATCGAAGTCCTTGCGCAAAAAATCCGTAACAACCAAACCATTAAAGGAATTAGAATAAAAGATCAAGATCACAAGGTTTCGCTATACGCGGACGATGTCTTGCTTTCTATCTCTGACCCCTTAGTCTCACTTCCAGAGGTTCTTAGAGAGTTCCATGAATATGGTGCGGTGTCCAATTTCCACTTGAACCACTCAAAATCAGAAATACTGAATATAAACTTGCCCCAAACAGAACTGTGCCATCTCGCAAACATATGCAAACTCAAGATTAAAACCAATTCCCTTAAATACCTGGGAGTCAATCTGACCCCAGACCCAGGTAGCTTATTTGATGCCAATTACCCCCCTTTGTTGAAGTCAATTGTTGAGGACTTATCTGCGTGGAAAAACAAAAGGATTTCTTGTTTGGGGAGGATAGGTGTAGTAAAAATGAATATCCTCCCCCGAGTCCTATACTTTTTGCAGACCTTGCCGATCCCCTTCCCGCCCAAATTTCTACAAAAATTGCAGAGACATCTAGAAGACTATATCTGGGGAGGCGGGAAACCTCGCATCGCCAGACACACTCTATACCTAAATAAGGAGAGAGATGGTCTGGGTATCCCGGATCTTCTCTCCTATAAGAAGGCTATCAATCTTCAAAATCAGGTGGAGTGGTGCACCAACCCCACCCGATAAGGTATGGGTCCAGATTGGACGTTCCATCTTAGGAACGCGGAATGTGGGGACCTTGGGCTGGATCTCTAGTAGGAACAGGCCTAATATAATTGCTCACTACCCATTCCTTGACGATTTCTTCAAGCGTTGGGACAGGACACTTGTAGAACACCCACACATCTCAACTGTTCCTTCACCGCTGACCCCATTCATACATAACCCCGACATTGTGTTCACACATGCACAACAAACAAACATCAACGCCGCTCAAATAGACCAAACTATGTTCGGTAGATTAATCTCAAATAAGAAGCTTAAGACATTAGAAGAGATTCACCAATCAGGGCTACACATCTCCTGGTTCTTTCATAGGCAGTTACAACATTACCTGAACACATATGAGAGGGCAGATAACATTAAAAGACCGCCCACATTACTGGAGACACTCTGTCTGTTACCAAACCCCCCAAAACACCTAATTTCCACTACTTACAACATGCTGATTTCCCACAGAGGGAGCAGTGTTCCATCGTTTGTAAAACAATGGAACAAAGAACTGGGCGGGGACCTCGCGAAGACAGACTGGCAAACTATATTCCACAACCACACCAAAGCGTCTGTTTCTGCTGGAGTCCTAGAGTCCAACTATAAATTTTTGTCCCGTTGGTACCTCACCCCCACCAGACTTAAAACTTTCTATGGGAGGTCTGATGGCAAATGCTGGAGGGGGTGCGGCGAGACTGGCACACTCCTCCATATCTGGTGGACCTGTGCCCTCATACAACCTTTCTGGTGCTCGGTGGCCGACACAATAGACACCAAACTAAACATTACACTAAACAGAAAACCGAACCTCCTGCTGTTTCATGGTCTTCCTAAGCTAGTAGAAAAACCCAAAAAGCACCTCCTATATATAATGCTCAACAGCGCCAAAGCTCTCATTCCCAAGAATTGGAAGTCTGTTCACACTCCACAACATTTGGAGTGGGTAGACCGGGTCGACAGATACTTATCTCTAGAGAGATATCGCTACATGAGAGATGATAAAATTGAAATTCATGAATACATGAAAGAGCTTTGGAGACCTTTAATCAGATAAGTCCGCTCTGTGTAAATGATGGTAACAGGGGCGTGGTATGCAGCCCCCTTCATGGCCCCTTCCCCCCCCCCCTTTTTTTTTTTTTTCTTCCTTCTCCTCCTCCTTCCCCTTTTTTCCCCCCTTCTCCCACCTTTCCTTTCTGCTCATTTACTGTCACTAATCTTTAACTCAATAGATATGCACTGATAGTTGTGCTACTTGTCACTATTTGTAACCCGCAGGTGCACAACAAAGCACCTGAAAGGTATTGTTTGAATACTGCTAATATGTTTAATCTGCGTTTTGCTACTTTTAGAACAGAACGTTGTTTCTTTGATACCTATGACTCTGTGTTTCCTACCCCTGATCCGTGTGGTCGGTTTTTATAACAGAAATTGCATCTACATAATGACTTGATATACCATTCCTTAACTTACACATTTTGTTCTATTAATCTTATTCTATAGAGTAATGATGGACTCTTATAGCTTCTGTTTTCCCCATACTAATCAGAGTCACACGGTTGGATATTTAGAGATGAGAAAGTTCTATTGTATTCTGCTTGTTTTTATTGCATAACATGTATGTTTACAATCTATAAATAAAGCTTTTTTGAAAACAAAAAAAAACAAAAAAAATTGAAATGAAGTCTGCAAAACCGCCTTATCCTGATGAAGAATCAGAAAAGGAGATTCACAAGAAAGAGCAGATAGCTCAGAAACTCTTCTAGAAGAAGAGATAGCCAAAAGGAACAACACTTTCGAAGAAAGTAGTGTAATGTCCAAAGAATGCATGGGCTCAAATGGAGGAGCCTGTAACGCCTTCAAAACCAAATTAAGACTCCAAGGAGGAGAAATTGATTTAATGACAGGCTTAATACAAACTAAAGCCTGTACAAAACGGTGAATATCAGGAAGTTTAGCAATCTTTCTGTGAGATAAAACAGAAAGAGCAGAGATTTGTCTGTTCAAGGAACTTGCAGACAAACCTTTATCCAAACCATCCTGAAGAAACTGTAAAATTCTAGGAATTCTAAAAGAATGCCAAGAGAATTTATGAGAAGATCACCATGAAATGTAAGTCTTCCAAACTCGATAATAAATCTTTCTCGGGACAGATTTATGAGCTTGAAACATAGTATTAATCACTGAGTCAGAGAAACCTCTATGACTTAGCACTAAGCGTTCAATTTCCATACCTTCTAATTTAATGATTTGAGATCCTGATGGAAAAACGGACCTTGAGACAGTAGGTCCGGCCTTAACGGAAGTGGCCAAGGTTGGCAACTGGACATCCGAACAAGATCCGCATACCAAAACCCGTGGGGTCATGCTGGAGCCACCAGCAACACAAACGATTGTTCCATGATGATTTTGGAAATCACTCTTGGAAGAAGAACTAGAGGCGGAAAAATGTAAGCAGGTTCATAACACCATGGAAGTGTCAGCGGATCCACTGCTTCCGCCTGAACATCCCTGGACCTGGACAGGTATCTGGGAAGTTTCTTGTTTAGATGAGAGGCCATCAGATCTACCTCTGGAAGACCCCACATCTGAACAATCTGAGAAAACACATCTGGATGGAGAGACCACTCCCCCGGATGTAAAGTCTGACGGCTGAGATAATCCGCCTCCCAATTGTCTACACCTGGGATATGCACCGCAGAGATTAGACAGGAGCTGGATTCCGCCCAAGCAAGTATCCGAGATACTTTCATGGCTTGGGGACTGTGAGTCCCACCCTGATGATTGACATATGCCACAGTTGTGATATTGTCTGTCTGAAAGCAAATGAACGGTTCTCTCTTCAACAGAGGCCAAAACTGAAGAGCTCTGAAAATTGCACGGAGTTCTAACATATTGATTGGTAATCTCACCTCTTGAGATTTCCAAACCCCTTGTGCTGTCAGAGATCCCCAAACAGCTCCCCAACCTGAAAGACTTGCATCTGTAGTTATCACAGTCCAGGTTGGCCAAACAAAGGAAGTCCCTTGAACTAAACGCTGGTGATTTAACCACAACATCAGAGAGTGTTGAACATTGGGATTTAAGGATCTTAATTGTGATATCTTTGTATAATCCCTGCACCATTGATTCAGCATACAAAGCTGGAGAGGTCTCATGTGAAAATGAGCAAAAGGAATCGCGTCCAATGCTGCAGTCATGATGCCTAAAACTTCCATGCACATAACCACTGAAGGGAATGATTGAGACTGAAGGTGCCGACAGGCTGAAACCAATTTCAAACATCTCTTGTCTGTTAGAGACAGAATTAATGGACACTGAATCTATCTGGAAACCTAAAAAGGTGATCCTTGTCTGAGGAATCAAGAAACTTTTTGGTAAATTGATCCTCCAACCATGTTTTCTAAGAAACAACACTAGTTGATTTGTGTGAGATTCTGCAGAACGTAAAGACTGAGCTAGTACCAAGATATCGTCCAAATAAGGAAACACTGCAATACCCTGTTCTCTGATTACAGAGAGTAGGGCACCTAGAAACTTTGAAAAGATTCTTGGAGCTGTTGCTAGGCCAAATGGAAGAGCAACAAATTGGTAATGCTTGTCTAGAAAAGAGAATCTCATGAACTGATAATGTTCTGGATGAATCGGAATATGAAGGTATGCATCCTGCAAGTCTATTGTGGACATATAATGTCCTCGCTGAACAAAAGGCAGAATAGTCCTTATAGTCACCATCTTGAAAGTTGGTACTCTTACATAACGATTCAAAATTTTCAGATCCAGAACTGGTCTGAATGAATTTTCCTTCTTTGGGACAATGAATAGATTTGAATAAAACCCCATACCTTGTTCCTGAAAAGGAACCAGCATGATTACCCCTGAAAACTGCAGGTCTGAAACACACTTCAGGAAAGCCTAGCTTTTAATGGATTTGCTGGGATGCGTGAGAGAAAAAATCTTCTCACAGGAGGTCTTACTCTGAATCCTATTCGATACCCTTGAGAGACAATGCTCTGAATCCATTGATTTTGGACAGAATTTATCCAAATATGCTTGAAAAACTTTAATCTGCCCTCTACCAGCTGAGCTGGAATGAGGGTCGCACCTTCATGCGGACTTAGGGGCTGACTTTGGTTTCTTAAATGGCTTGGATTTATTCCAATTTGAGGAATGCTTCCAATTGGAAACAGATTCCTTGGGGGAAGGATTAGATTTTTGTTCCTTATTTTGACGAAAGGAGCGAAAACGGTTAGAAGCCTTAGATTTACCCTTAGGTTTTTTATCCTGAGGCAGAAAAACTCCCTTTCCTCCAGTAACAGTTAAAATAATAGAATCCAACTGAGAACCAAATAAATTATTACTTTGGAAAGAGAGAGATATTAATCTAGACTTAGATGTCATATCAGCATTCCAAGATTTAAGCCACAAAGCTCTTCTAGCTAAAATAGCTAAAGACATGGATCTAACATCAATTTTGATAATATCAAAAATGGCATCACAAATAAAATGATTAGCATATTGCAGCAAGCGAATAATGCTAGAAATGTCAGAATCCAAATCTTGTGCTAAATTTTCCAACCAAAAAGTTGATGAAGCTGCAACATCAGCCAAAGAAATTGCAGGTCTGAGAAGATGACCTGAATATAAATAGGCTTTCCTTAGATAAGATTCAAGCTTCCTATCTAAAGGATCCTTAAAGGAAGTACTATCTTCCATAGGAATAGTGGTACGTTTAGCAAGAGTAAAAATAGCCCCATCGACTTTGGGGACTTTTTCCCAAAACTCTATAGAAATTGCTGGAAAAGGATAAAAAATTTTAAACCTTGAAGAAGGAATAAAAGAAGTACCTGGATTATTCCATTCCTTAGAAATCATAGAAATAGCATCAGGAATAGGAAAAACCTCTGGAGTAACCACAGGAGGTTTAAAAACAGCATTTAAACGTTTACTAGACTTAACTCAAGAGGACTGGTTTCCTCAATATCCAAAGTAATTAACACTTCTTTTAATAAAGAACGAATATACTCCATCCTATATAATAAATGGCCAAGTATGTTTTTCAGATGCAGTCATGCGCAGTAGAGACTGCACGTGACAAACATACCTGACTGTTTGGATCCTGACACTCAGCACTCAGCACAGAGCAAGGCTGAAGCGGAGTGTCAGGGAACGTGGCCGACGAGAGCGTTGCGATTGGGGGCATGGCCAGGTGTCGCAAGGGGCGTGGTCAAGCGTCACAAGGGACGTGACCGAGCATTGCGAGGGGCGTGGCTGGGCGGGGTGCCGCGATTGGGGCGTGGCCAGAGAGGCAAAGGATTTCAATGAAGACAGAGCCAGAGAGCCAAAGGGGGGGAGAGAGCCAAAGGGGGGAGAGAGAGAGCCAAAGAGGAAAGAGAGCCAAAGAGGAGAGAGAGCCAAAGAGGAGAGAGAGCCAAAGAGGAGAGAGAGCCAAAGAGGGGGGGAGAGAGCCAAAGAGGGGGGGGGGAGAGCCAAAGAGGGGGGGAGAGAGTCAAAGGGGCGGGAGAGCCAAAGAGGGGGGGGAGAGCCAAAGAGGGGGGAGCCAAAGGAGGGGGAGAGAGTCAAAGGGGGGGAGAGCCAAAGAGGGGGAGAGAGAGAGCCAAAGAGGAAAGAGAGCCAAAGAGGAGAGAGAGCCAAAGAGGAGAGAGAGCCAAAGAAGGGGGAGAGAGAGCCAAAGAGGGGGGAGAGAGAGCCAAAGAGTGGGGGAGACAGCCAAAGAGGGGGGGAGATAGACAAAGGGGGGGAGAGAGCCAAAGGGGGGGAGAGAGCCAAAGGGGGGGAGAGTCAAAGAGGGGGGAGAGCCAAAGAGGGGGGAGAGAGAGAGCCAAAGAGGAAAGAGAGCAAAAGAGGGGAGAGAGCCAAAGAGGGGGGGAGAGAGCTAAAGGGGGGGAGAGAGCTAAAGGGGGGGAGAGAGCCAAAGGAGGGGGGAGAGAGCCAAAGGGGGGGATAAAGCCAAAGGGGGAGAGAGCCAAAGGGGGGAGACAGAGCCAAAGGGGAGGAGAGAGCCAAAGAGGGGGAGAGAGAGAGAGCCAAAGAGGAGAGAGAGCAAAAGAGGGGAGAGAGCCAAAGAGGGGGAGAGAGAGCCAAAGAGGGGGGAGAGAGAGCCAAAGAGGGGGGAGAGAGCCAAAGAGGGGGGGAGAGCCAAAGAGGGGGGAGAGAACAAAAGAGGGGGGAGAGAGAGCAAAATAAAGAAGGGAGAGAGCAAAAGAGGGGAGAGAGAGAGCAAAGGAGAGGGGCTAGAGAAAGCAAAAGAGAGGGGGAGAGAAAGCAAAAGAGAGGGGGAAGAGAGAGCAAAAGAGAGGGGGGAGAGAGCAAGGGGTGGGACCGCTGTACTGCAAAAAATGGCCTGTGTACACGGGCTTTAGTACTAGTTTTAAATAAATAAGTAGATTTGTCAGTGTCAATATCTGAGGAAGGATCTTCTGTATCAGATAGATCTTCATCAGAGGAGGATAAATCATTATGTTGTCGGTCATTCGAAATTTCATCAACTGAATGAGAAGTTTTAAAAGACCTTTTATGTTTATTAGAAGGCGGAAATGCAGACAAAGCCTTCTGAATAGAATCAGTAACAAATTCTTTAAAATTCATAGGTATATCATGTACATTAGAAGTTGACGGAACTGCAACTGGCAATGTACTATTACTGATGGACACATTATCTGCATGTAAAAGTTTATCATGACAACTATTACAAATGACATTCGGAGATATAATTTTATGCCTGATACACAGGTAATTTTAACATGGTTATAATAAAGTTTTACATTTTAATATGTATATATTTCAGATAAACTCCACAATTTTTCTATATTGTTTAGGAGATATAATTTTCACAATCTTACAACAAATGCACTTAGCTTTGGTAGAACCAATGTCAGGCAGCAAAATTCCAACAGATACTTCTGAGGCAGGATCAGATTGAGACATCTTGCAAAATGTAAAAGAAAAAACAACATATAAAGCTAAATTATCAATTTCATTATATGACAATTTCAGGAATGGGGAAAAATGCAAATAGCATAGCCCTCTGACATAGAAAAAGGCAAGAGGCAAACAGCAATGGGGTATTAAATTAGTGAAAAATTTGGCGCCAAGTATGACGCACAACGTAACTGAAATTTTTTTGGCGCCAACAATATCAGGAAATGACACACTTGCGTCACTAACGACGCAACCGTGCGTAAGGCTTCGGCGTTAACTACGACGCCGAAAATTATGAACTTGCATCAACTTTTTGTGGAAAAAAATTCTAGCATTTGACACACCCACAGGCCTAGTACTGCCCAAAATTTGTAAGAAAAAAGTAGTCAATTTGAAAAAAACACTAAACCCCAGGTAAGTAAAAATATTTCTTAATATGTTTATTTTCCCTAAATATGAAACTGACAGTCTGCACAAGGAAATACATGAACCTGACTCATGGCAAATATAAGTACAATACATATATTTAGAACTTTATATAAATGCATAAAGTGCCAAACCATAGCTGGGGTGTCTTAAGTAATAAAAAACATACTTACCGAAAGACACCCATCCACATATAGCAGATAGCCAAACCAGTACTGAAACAGTTATCAGTAGAGGTAATGGTATATGAGAGTATATCGTCGATCTGAAAAGGGAGGTAGAAGATGAATCTCTACGACCAATAACAGAGAACCTATGAAATAGATCTCCCGTGAGGAAAACCATTGCATTCAATAGGTGATACTCCCTTCACATCCCTCTGACATTCGCTGTACTCTGAGAGGAATCAGGCTTAAAAATGTTGAGAAGCGCATGTCAACGTAGAAATCTTAGCACAAACTTACTTCACCACCTCCATAGGAGGCAAAGTTTGTAAAACTGAATTGTGGGTGTGGTGAGGGGTGTATTTATAGACATTTTGAGGTTTGGGAAACTTTGCCCCTCCTGGTAGGATTGTATATCCCATACGTCACTAGCTCATGGACTCTTGCCAATTACATGAAAGAAAAATATTTAAATGAACCTAATGCTGTATAATTTTCAGAGTGAAACATTTTCAGCAAAAATAATAGTAGCTGGTTTTAATATGTCTATAATGTAATAAGTACATTAAGTATAAAGCATACTGACCCTTTAAAGGGGCAGTAAACACCTTATGTAATTACAAGTTATTTCTGTTGTGCTGCTATAGAATAACATATTGACCAAGTCTTAATTTTATAAAACAAATTATCATCCTTTTTACTGTTACTATTTTTCCATAGCCAAATTCCACCCACTGTTTGCCTTATTGAAGGAGCCAATCTGGGCTTTAGTCAGCAGACTACCAGGCTAGCCACATTCATTAAGTTAGTATAAGATGCATTTATTTGCATTTGTTATCAAAACCAATTAGGGACATATATTTAGAAGGGTTAGACTTGAGAAGTCAGCAGGGTGAGTATTAGAAATTGCTCAATGTTAAAGGGACATTAAACTCAATTTTTTTCTTTCATTTTTCTTTCATAATTCAGATAGAACATGCAATTTTCTTTAAAAAATTTTTTTATTAAAGAACCAGCAGTGTATAATAAACATGCAGTTTGCGCCTTGCAAGGCAATCAATCAATAAGGTCATACCGAACAAAAATATAATATTTACATTATTTGAAATGACAACCTGATTAAACCGGTAAGACTGAAACCGGTAAGACTGGACTAAAAGATCTTTGTAGTTCTACTCTATACTGCTGAGGTCTTTTATTTTATATTATACCCCTATCCCACAAGAAAAAACAAAACAGTAACAACAACGCAAAAGAACAACAACAACAACAAAAAAGGAGAGGAGAGGGGGAGGTAGGTCCAACCACATTAACGTATTACCAAATGCCCAGGAGTACTAGTTCTGAATTCCTAAACGGAAATATCATGTAATCTATCTCGGTAACCGGGAGGGATTTAATAAATGCTGTCCATTTATTGAAAAATTGTCTGATATTTGATTCATTATCTTTGTTAGTATCCTTCTGTTCCAGTATACATTGCTTCTACAAGCAATTTCTAATCTCTGAGATACTTGGAATCGCTCTCGTTTTCTATTTCTTGAAAACTAAGTATCTGGCTGCAAAAACAGACAAAATGATTAATTTTTCACTAGGTTGGTGGCCCTCATAATTTTTTAGACAAAGTGTAACCTGCATCAGTGATAAAACCAGAGGGGAGATCTTTAGTGATTTGCTCAGCCAGAATTCTAGTTTCCACCAAAAATGTCTGATCTCTGGACAGTTCCATAACATATGTAGCAGGTCTTCTCCGGGGGAGGAACATTTACGGCATTTAATGAAACTTAAATTTTGGAGTTTGAAGCCTTTTTTAGGAGTGAAATATGTCTTATGTAAAAGTTTAACATGTGCTTCCCTCCAGGTAGCTGACAGAGTGGCCTGCAATACTTTATTAATAGATACTTGAATGGATTTGGAGTCATTATTATTCTGGGGTTCCAATATTTACCTAGATTAGTTTATACAGGCATTTAAAAAGATATATATTAATTATCACATCTTGTTTGTAAATAAACAAAACACTCAAGCACAAAAAGTTTCATTGTATTTCATTGTATCTCCATAAATTGTGCATGTGTCTTAATAGGAGTTAGTGGACCTACTAAAAAGAGGGCCCTGGTGCAAAAATGTTTTTCTTCCCCCCCCTGAAGTTAACTCAGTAATAGGTAATGGTAATAATTTACATATTTCTCTGTATAATGATTTTTTTTATTTTGAGCATTATTATTATCATTTATTTGTATAGCGCCGCAAAATTATATACATACACACTGATAATGAGCATGATGCACTTTATAATAATACTATTTATACACTGGCAGTGAGCACACTGTGCTGTATAATGATGTGAGTTTCTATACACTGATGAGTACGCTGCTCTGTATAAATATAATGATTATGTATACTCTGATGAATATGCTGTGCTGTATATTGACAGAATATCTACACTAATAGTGATCATACTGCACTGTATAATGATGTGAGTATCTATACACTGATGAGTATGCTGCTCTGTATAAATATAATGATTATGTATACTCTGATGAATATGCTGTGCTGTATATTGACAGAATATCTACACTAATAGTGATCATACTGTACTGTATAATGATGTGAGTATCTATACACTGATGAGTACGCTGCTCTGTATAAATATAATGATTATGTATACTCTGATGAATATGCTGTGCTGTATATTGACGAAATATCTACACTAATAGTGATCATACTGCACTGTATAATGATGTGAGTATCTATACACTGATTAGTACGCTGCTCTGTAAAAATATAATGATTATGTATACTCTGATGAATATGCTGTGCTGTATATTGACGAAATATCTACACTAATAGTGATCATACTGCACTGTATAATGATGTGAGTATCTATACACTGATGAGTACGCTGCTCTGTATAAATATAATGATTATGTATACTCTGATGAATATGCTGTGCTGTATATTGACAGAATATCTACACTAATAGTGATCATACTGCACTGTATAATGATGTGAGTATCTATACACTGATGAGTACGCTGCTCTGTATAAATATAATGATTATGTATACTCTGATGAATATGCTGTGCTGTATATTGACAGAATATCTACACTAATAGTGATCATACTGCACTGTATAATGATGTGAGTATCTATACACTGATGAGTATGCTGAGCAGTATAATGATCATGAGCAGCTACACACAGATAATGATCATAGGCACAAAATATGTATAGACTGGCTACTAAGGCCCCCCCAGCACTTGGTCCCTGGTGCCACTACAACTTCTGCACCAATGTTAGTTCTGCTCCTGCTTAAAAGATATTTTAAGACAGAATTCAGTCCAGCAAACAGGTGACTCAAGGAAAGGGTGATTGCTACAAGCAAAACAAAATTGAGCCAACACAAATTGAGACATATTACTCTGCACCAAACCAAAATATGTAAGCAACAACAGTAATTCCTACATAGGGTAAATGGTGCAAAACCTGCAATGGTGTAAGCAGGATATTTCAAAGGCATCTGTCACAGCAGCAGTAGAAAATATAGAGGCTGCATTATAATTGTATTTGGAAATCTAAAACTGATGTATTTGCAGGTATTTTGGTAATGATTTGGTTTTGAGTATTAATAAATAATTTAAAAATAATTAGTACTGTATTAGGATTTAGATCAGGATCTTGGCAGGCTACGCTGTTAAAGGGCCTAAAAACATTATTTATTTAAAGGCTTCTATATTTGTAATATATCAAAATACCTTTTTTATTTGTAAACAGGATAATTTTAGTTGTAAAAAATATATACAGTATACTGTAACTTACCATTCTGACATCACGCATTGCCCCAGGGCCTACTGACCAATTAGCTGCTAGGTCTTGGATCACTTACCTGAATGTGAACCATCACTTGTGACAGCTCACACAGGCTCTCTCTGGCCCTAGATGGAACAAGCACTTTGCTGCAGCATCTCCTTGGCAACTCAGCAACATTGCCATAGAGATGCAAAATGCTTAGAAGGAAGGCAGGTGGCCACAGCAACAACAACCCACAGACTGAAGTATAGTTCCTGTATTTATACTGCATCTCCGTTGCTCTTTTTTGTATATTTAGAGCTATTCCAAATCCTCACATTTTCATATATGATGTAAAAAAAACACGCCTATCATACTGTAACACACCTACTAAAGGGCCCTATTAATACTTAGAAATCTGCTATTTAGATATTTGAAAATGGCACTTTTGAGATCAAATATCTGATGTCAGATCAAAGTAATTGCCAAATAAAGAGGATAACTACATTATTTGTTTACAACTGAATAATAAAGTTTGAATTTTTGCACATGTCTAGTAAATTCTTTATGCTTTGATAAAAAATATGTTCTAATTCTTGAGAGCATTTCTTGTTAAACATTTGCACTACACTACAGGTTACATCATATGGAATCTACTAAAGGTATATGGAACCCATTTTTGTTCTTTTAGGATTCAGACAGAACAATACAGGCAATTTTAAACGATTTTCCAATTTACTCCTAATATCAAATGTGCTTAATTCCCTTGATATACTTTGCTGAAGTCACAAAACACATCAACATTTAAAAGAACAGTTACACTCATAATAATACTATCTGATAAAAAAAATATTATATAAAAATATTGCATTAAAAAGTTCTAAGGGCTCAAAGATATGAGGTCTCAGGTGTTATAAATAAACAAAAAGACTGCAAAGGGCTTTGAATTTCAGTCACTTCAGTGTCGATCTACTATAAGATCGTTTTAGAGACTTCTGGCAAATTGTGTATAAGTGTTACGGTAAGGCACCTCAGCCTGTCTGAGGTGTAGGGGTCTGATTGGTTTATTATTTTAAAGAATTTTTGCATAACGTTCTACAATTTGGGGATTTTTTTATTTAGTATTATGGACATCGACCAATATATAGCCAATTGTTTTGCCTATGCAATTCTGTGCTGCATGTTTAGCTAGAACACTTCAATTTAAAGATAAATTGTTGCCCTCTGAGCCCAATGTCTCTCAGGATGATGCAATGCCACAGATTTCTCCACAAACATCCCAAGCCTCTATGGTGTCACATACAGTGCCTGCAGTTCCTCTCAGCCTCCTGGAGTTTATTTGCCTGTAGATTTTGCTGCACATGTATCTTCTGCGTTATCTGCGGCATTATCTGCTTTTCTTATGTTAAGGAAACGCAAGAGGAAAATTAAACATTTTTCAGATAGTAAGGAATCTGTCCCATCTGCTGCTATGCAGGTTGCCCTCCTTCATAAGTCTGATGAGGAGGATACATCAGTAGCCTCTGAGGGTATAATCTCAGATTCGGACAGTATAATTCCTTCATCTGATACTGAAGAAGTAATCTTCAGATTTAAGCTTGAACACCTTTGTGTACTGTTAAAGGTGGTATTGGCTACTTTGGACGACTCCGATACTTCTGTCGTTGTCAACCCTAAGAAGTCTAGTAAACTTAATAAATACTATGATGTTCCTTCCTCTGTGGAAGTGTTTCCTGTTCCAGACCGTGTAACGGAGATTATTTCACAGGAATGGGAGAAGCCAGGGATACCTTTCTCCCCATCTCTCCCGTCTTTAAAAAAATGTTAACTATTGCTGACTCCATTGAAGATTCATGGTGCACAGTACCTAAAGTAAAAGGGGCTATTTCTATTTTGGCTAAGAGAACTATGATCCCTATAGAGGATAGCTGCTCCTTTATGGATCCCATGGACAAAAAGCTGGAGGCTTATTTGAAAAAGATGTATGTTCATCAAGATCAATGGCAACCTGCAGTTTATATTGCCACAGTAGCAAGTACGGCATGTTATTGGTGCGCCGCCTTGTCTGAATCAATTTTAGTAGAGATTCCGTCGGAGGAGATCCAAGATAGGATTAAGGCTCTCAAACTAGCCAATTCCTTTATTTCTGATGCTAACATGCAAGTTATTAGACTGGGAGCCAAGATGTCTAGCTTCACTGTCTTACCCATAGGGCTTTGTGGCTTCAATCTTGGTCAGCTGATGTTACCTCCAAGTCCAAGCTTCTGGTGCTTCGTTACAAGGGGAAGACCTTGTTCAGACCTGGTCTGGCAGAAATAATTTCTGATATTATAGGTGGAAAAGGGTCTTTTCTACTGCAAGACAAGAAGAACAGACTCAAAGGACGTCAAAGTAATTTTCGTTCCTTTCATAACTTTAAAGGTCAAAATTCTTCCTCCCCCTCTTCCAAGCAGGAGCAGTTCAAGTCTTCTTGGAAGCCCAATCAGTCTTGGAATAAGGGGAAGCAATCAAAGAAACCCTCAGCTGAGTCTAAGTCAGCATGAAGGGTCGGCCCCCAGTACGGGTTCGGATCAAGTGGGGGGGGCAGACTTTCCCTGTTTTCTCAAGCGTGGAGACGAGATGTCCCAGATCCTTGGGCTGTGGACATAGTATCTCAGGGTTACAAAATAATATTCAAAACTTTCCCTCCCAGGGGCAGATTCCACCTCTCAAGAATATCTGCAGACCAGGTAAAAAGAGAGGCATTCTTGAACTGTGTTCAGGACCTTTCCTCCCTGGGAGTAATTGTTCCAGTTCCAGTAAGGGAACAGGGTCTAGAATTCTATTCAAATCTGTCGGTGGTTCCCAAAAAAGAGGGAACTTTTTGACCCATTTTAGACCTAAAGTGCCTCTACAAGTTTCTCAGGGTACCGTCCTTCAAAATTGAAACCATTCGTTCCATTCGCCCTTTGATCCAAGAGGGTCTGTTAACAACCATAGACCTGAAGGAGGCATATCCTAATGTTCCCATCCATAAGTTCCTGAGATTTGCCTTTCTAGACAAAAACTTTCAGTTTGTGGCTCTTCTGTTTGGCCTTGCCACAGCTCCCAGAATTTTCTCAAAGGTTCTGGGGGCTCTCTTGGCAGTGAACAGGTCTCAGGGATATGCAGTGGTGCCATACATGGACTACACATTGGTTCAAGCACCATCTTTTCAACAAGCAAACTCTCATACAGAGCTCTTGTTTTCTTTTCTAAGTTCTCATGGTTGGAAAGTACATTTGGAAAAGATATCCCTTGTTCCAGCTACAAGGGTGGTTTTCTTAGGGATCATAATAGATTTACTATCTATGCAAATTTTTCTGATGGAAGTCAGAAAATCCAAAATTTTCTCATCTTGCCTCTCTCTTCAGTCTACTGTTTGGCCATCAGCGGCTCAATGTATGGAGGTAATTGGTCTGATAGTCACTTCCATGGACATCATTCCCTCGATTTCATTTGAGAGCTCTGCAATTATGCATGCTCCGACAATGGAATGGATCTTTCTCAGAGGATAGATCTAGACCAGTCGACAAGAGACTCTCTCCCATGGTGGTATTTTTAGGACCATCTGTCTCAGGGCACATGCTTCCGGAGATCTTCCTGGGTGATTGTGATCACGGACGCCTGCCTGCTAGACTGGGGAGCAGTCTGGGACTCGTTAAAGGTGCAGGGACTATGGACTCGGGAGGAGTCTGCTCTCCCCATAAACATCTTGGAGTTGAGAGGGATTTACAATGCTCTGATGGCTTAGCCTCAATTGTCCTTAGCCTGGTTTTTCAGGTTTCAGTCGGACAACATCACTTCAGTGGCTTACATCAACCACCAGGGAGAAACTCTGAGTTCCTTAGCCATGAAGGAGGTGGCACAGATTATTCAGTGGGCAGAAGATCACAATTGTTGTCTATCTGCCATCCACATTCCTGGAGTGGACAACTGGGAAGCAGATTTCCTGAGCAGACAGACATTTCATCCCGGGGAGTGGGCTCTCCATCCAGAGGTGTTCTCCGGGTTAACTCTCAAATGGGGGGTGCCGGAGTTGGATCTGATGGCGTCTCTGCAGAATGCCAAGCTTCCAAGGTATGGTTCAAGGTCAAGAGATCCTCAGGCTGTTCTTATATATGCTATGGCAGATCCGTGGGATTTCGGTCTAGCATACCTATTTCCTCCGTTTGCACTCCTTCCATGAGTTATTGCTTGTATCAAACAAGAGAGAGCATTGGTTATTCTAATAGCTCCTGCATGATCTCACAGGATCTGGTATGCAGACCTAGTGAATATGTCTTCTCGGGCGCCTTGGAGGTTGCCTCTGAGGAAGGACCTTCTAGCTCAGGGTCCATTCCTCCATCCAAATCTTGTTTCTCTGAAGCTGACTGCTTGGAGATTGAACGCTTAGTTCTGTCTAAGTATGGATTTTCTGAGTCGGTCATTGAGACCATGATCCAGGCTCGCAAGCCTGTTACTCGAAAAATTTACCATAAGGTATGGCGTAAATACCTTTATTGGTGTGAATCTAAGAGCTATTCTTGGAGTAGGGTCAGGATTCTTAGAATTTTGTCTTTTCTCCAGCAAGGTCTGGAGAAAGGGTTGTCAGTCAGTTCTCTGAAAGGTCAGATTTCTGCATTATCTATTTTGTTTCACAAACATCTGGCGGATGTGCCAGATGTTCAATCTTTTTGTCAGGAAAGCGTAAGGGTCAGAAGGCTACTTCTACTTCTCTTTCCCTCTGGTTGAGAAGCATGATTTGTTTTGCTTATGAGATTGCTGGACAGCAGTCTCCTGAAAGAATTATAGCTCATTCCACTAGGGCTGTCTCCTCTTCTTGGGCTTTCAAAGATAAAGCTTCTGTGGAACAGCTTTGCAAGGCTGCAACTTGGTCCTCTCTGCATACTTTTTACACATTTTCCAAATTTGATACTTTTGCCTCGGCTGAGGCCTCTTTTGGGAGAATGGTTCTTCAAGCGGTGGTGCCTTCTGTTTAGGTCTGCCTGTCTTGTTCTCCCTCCCTGTTCATTCTGTGTCCTCTAGCTTGGGTATTGGTAACCACTAGTAATTGAATGACGTTGTGAACTCTCCATATCTTAGGAAAGAAAACAAAATGTATGCTTACCTGATAAATTTCTTTCTTTATAGATATGGAGAGTCTACGACCCCACCCTTTATTAAGACAGTTATTTTTGACTAAACTTCAGGCACCTCTACACCTTTGTGTTATTCTTTTTCCATTTCCCTTTGGTCGAATGACTGGGGAATATGGGTAGGGGAGTGACACATAACAGCTTTGCTATGGTGCTCTATGCCTCCTCGTGCTGGCCAGGAGTGATATTCCCACTAGTAATTTAATGACTATGTGAACTCTCCATATCCGGAAAGAAAGAAATTTATAAGGCAAGCATAAATTTTGTTTTGCATTGGCTGCAAGATTTCATTTTTAAAGTGTGCCCCTTTCTAACTTTGATCTCCCCAGCGTAGTTTCCCTTTCCAGTGAGCTCCATTACTTTTTATTGGAGACATCTTGCAACATGCATGGACAGAACTTTCATTTCCTGGCAATGTTTTAATCATCTAGCCCATAGACTTGCAGGGTCAGAAGTGCTAAAATGACATGCTTTAATGAATGATATCCTGTCATGTTTGCACTATAATGGCCCTTAAACACACACACAGCACAGCAACAAAACAACAAAATAAAATATATTTTTATCTCATACAATATGTGAAAAATATCATTAATGATTAATTAAATTATTTAATTAATTACATTAATGACTTTACACTTAAAGGGATATGAAACCCAATTTTTTTAATTAGCCACCTATCAGCAAGCGCTATCCAGTTGCTGAACCAAAAATGTGCCAGCTCCTAAGCTTACATTCCTGCTTTTCAAATAAAGATACCAAGAGAACTTAGAAAAATTGATAATAGGAATAAACCTTTAAGCTTGGCATTTTAACAAGGCATAAATTGTTTAACCCCTTAGTGACCAGACCACTTTTCAATTTGTTGACCATCTGGGACCAAGGCTATTTTTGCATTTCTGCGATGTTTGTATTTAACTGTAATTTTCCTCTTACTCATTTACTGTACCCACACATATTATATACTGTTTTTCTCGCCATTAAATGGACTTTCTAAAGATATGATTATTTTCATCATATCTTATAATTTACTATAAAAAAAAATATAAAATATGAGGAAAAAATGAAAAAAAAATGCACTTTTTCTAACTTTGAGCCCCAAAATCTCTTACACATCTACAACCACCATAAAATACCAATGCTAAACAGTTTCTAAATTTTGTCCTGAGTTTATAAATACCCAATGTTTACATGTTCTTTGCTTTTTTTGCAAGTTATAGGGCAATAAGTACAAGTAGCACTTTGCTATTTCAAAACCATGTTTTTTCAAAATTGGCGATAGTTACATTGTAACACCAATATCTGTCATGAATCCCTGAATAACCCTTCAAATGTATATATTTTTTAAAAGAAGACAACCTAAGGTATTAAACTTGGGGTATTTTGACTTTTTTCATGCAACCATTTTACCACCAATCTATGCCAAAGTTTGGGGGGGGGAAAAAAATAATTTGATTTTTTTACAAAATAGCAATTTAAGAATACATTTACTGATAATATTAAGGGTTACTGCCAAATAACACCCTCATATGTCTTCAGCAGCATCTCCTGGGTACAGTGATACCACCCATGTATAGGTGTGTTGGGTTCTCGGGGGGCTAAAAGCTCTTATTTTTAGGGAGCGCATTCCAGTTTTTCAACTTGGAATTTTCACATCGGTCATCATGCACCCATGTCCTATTTGGGACATTTCTGAAGCTGGTCAATGGAATTTACCCCCATCAAACCATATATTTTTGAAAAGTAGACACCCTAGGGTATTTCAAATGCTTGTATTTTAACACTTTCCATGCACTAATTCAACCACCAGTCTTTGTCAAACTTTTGGGTAGTCATTATTTTGTGTTATTTTTCACACACATTGTACTTTAGGCATGGATTCTCAGTTCCTGTTATGTGTTACTACCAAAAAAACCCTCAATATGTGTTCAACAACATCTCCTGAGTACAGTGATACCACCCATGTATAGGTGTGTCGGGTTCTCTGGGGGCTAAAAGGCCTTAATTTTAGGAAGCGCATTCCAGTTTTTCAACTTGGAATTTTCACTTCGGTCATCATGCACCCATGTCCTATTTGGGACATTTCTGAAGCTGGTCAATGAAATTTACCCCCATCAAACCATATATTTTTGAAAAGTAGACACCCTAGGGTATTTCAAATGCTTGTATTTTAACACTTTCCATGCACTAATTCATCCACCAGTCTTTGTCAAACTTTTGGGTAGTCATTATTTTGTGTTATTTTTCACACACATTGTACTTTAGGCATGGATTCTCAGTTCCTGTTATGTGTTACTGCCAAAAAAAACCTCAATATGTGTTCAACAACATCTCCTGAGTACAGTGATACCACCCATGTATAGGTGTGTCGGGTTCTCTGGGGGCTAAAAGGCCTTAATTTTAGGAAGCGCATTCCAGTTTTTCAACTTGGCATTTTCACATCGGTCATCATGCACCCATGTCCTATTTGGGACATTTCTGAAGCTGGTCAATGGAATTTACCCCCATCAAACCATATATTTTTGAAAAGTAGACACCCTAGGGTATTTCAAATGCTTGTATTTTAACACTTTCCATGCACTAATTCAACCACCAGTCTTTGTCAAACTTTTGGGTAGTCATTATTTTGTGTTATTTTTCACACACATTGTACTTTAGGCATGGATTCTCAGTTCCTGTTATGTGTTACTACCAAAAAAAACCTCAATATGTGTTCAACAACATCTCCTGAGTACAGTGATACCACCCATGTATAGGTGTGTCGGGTTCTCTGGGGGCTAAAAGGCCTTAATTTTAGGAAGCGCATTCCAGTTTTTCAACTTGGAATTTTCACATCGGTCATCATGCACCCATGTCCTATTTGGGACATTTCTGAAGCTGGTCAATGGAATTTACCCCCATCAAACCATATATTTTTGAAAAGTAGACACCCTAGGGTATTTCAAATGCTTGTATTTTAACACTTTCCATGCACTAATTCAACCACCAGTCTTTGTCAAACTTTTGGGTAGTCATTATTTTGTGTTATTTTTCACACACATTGTACTTTAGGCATGGATTCTCAGTTCCCGTTATGTGTTACTGCCAAAAAAACCCTCAATATGTGTTCAACAACATCTCCTGAGTACAGTGATACCACCCATGTATAGGTGTGTCGGGTTCTCTGGGGGCTAAAAGGCCTTAATTTTAGGAAGCGCATTCCAGTTTTTCAACTTGGAATTTTCACATCGGTCATCATGCACCCATGTCCTATTTGGGACATTTCTGAAGCTGGTCAATGGAATTTACCCCCATCAAACCATATATTTTTGAAAAGTAGACACCCTAGGGTATTTCAAATGCTTGTATTTTAACACTTTCCATGCACTAATTCAACCACCAGTCTTTGTCAAACTTTTGGGTAGTCATTATTTTGTGTTATTTTTCACACACATTGTATTTTAGGCATGGATTCTCAGTTCCTGTTATGTGTTACTGCCAAAAAAACCCTCAATATGTGTTCAACAACATCTCCTGAGTACAGTGATACCACCCATGTATAGGTGTGTCGGGTTCTCTGGGGGCTAAAAGGCCTTAATTTTAGGAAGCGCATTCCAGTTTTTCAACTTGGAATTTTCACATCGGTCATCATGCACCCATGTCCTATTTGGGACATTTCTGAAGCTGGTCAATGGAATTTACCCCCATCAAACCATATATTTTTGAAAAGTAGACACCCTAGGGTATTTCAAATGCTTGTATTTTAACACTTTCCATGCACTAATTCAACCACCAGTCTTTGTCAAACTTTTGGGTAGTCATTATTTTGTGTTATTTTTCACACACATTGTACTTTAGGCATGGATTCTCAGTTCCTGTTATCTGTTACTGCCAAAAAAAACCTCAATATGTGTTCAACAACATCTCCTGAGTACAGTGATACCACCCATGTATAGGTGTGTCGGGTTCTCTGGGGGCTAAAAGGCCTTAATTTTAGGAAGCGCATTCCAGTTTTTCAACTTGGAATTTTCACATCGGTCATCATGCACCCATGTCCTATTTGGGACATTTCTGAAGCTGGTCAATGGAATTTACCCCCATCAAACCATATATTTTTGAAAAGTAGACACCCTAGGGTATTTCAAATGCTTGTATTTTAACACTTTCCATGCACTAATTTAACCACCAGTCTTTGTCAAACTTTTGGGTAGTCATTTTTTTGTGTTATTTTTCACACACATTGTACTTTAGGCATGGATTCTCAGTTCCTGTTATGTGTTACTGCCAAAAAACACCTCAATATGTGTTCAACAACATCTCCTGAGTACAGTGATACCACCCATGTATAGGTGTGTTGGGTTCTCTGGGGGCTAGAAGGCCTTATTTTTAGGAAGCGCATTCCAGTTTTTCAACTTGGAATTTTCACATCGGTCATCATGCACCCATGTCCTATTTGGGACATTTCTGAAGCCGGTCAATGAAATTTACTCCCATAAAACCATATATTTTTGAGAAGTAGACCCCCTAGGGTATTTGAAATGCTGGTATTTTCACACTTTCCATGAACTTATTTAACCACCAGTCTTTGTCAAACTTTTGGGTAGTCATTTTTTTGTGTTATTTTTCACACACATTGTACTTTAGGCATGGATTCTCAGTTCCTGTTATGTGTTTACTGCCAAAAAACACCTCAATATGTGTTCAACAACATCTCCTGAGTACAGTGATACCACCCATGTATAGGTGTGTTGGGTTCTCTGGGGGCTAGAAGGCCTTATTTTTAGGAAGCGCATTCCAGTTTTTCAACTTGGAATTTTCACATCGGTCATCATGCACCCATGTCCTATTTGGGACATTTCTGAAGCCGGTCAATGAAATTTACCCCCATAAAACCATATATTTTTGAGAAGTAGACACCCTAGGGTATTTGAAATGCTGGTATTTTCACACTTTCCATGAACTTATTTAACCACCAGTCTTTGTCAAACTTTTGGGTAGTCATTTTTTTGTGTTATTTTTCACACACATTGTACTTTAGGCATGGATTCTCAGTTCCTGTTATGTGTTTACTGCCAAAAAACACCTCAATATGTGTTCAACAACATCTCCTGAGTACAGTGATACCACCCATGTATAGGTGTGTTGGGTTCTCTGGGGGCTAGAAGGCCTTATTTTTAGGAAGCGCATTCCAATTTTTACACTTCCCATTTTCACATCCCATGCACCCATGTTCTATTTAAGACATTTCTGAAGCCGGCCAATGTAATTTACCCCCATAAAACCATATATTTTTGAAAAGTAGACATCCTAGGGTATTTCAAATGCAGGTGTTTTAACACTTTCCATACACTAATTCAACCACTAGTCTTTGTCAAACTATTGGGCATTCATTTCTTTGTGTTATTTTTCACATACATTGTACTTTAGACATGGATTCACAGCTCCTGTTATGTGTTACTACCAAAGAAGACACCAATATGTGGTCACCAACATCTCCTGAGTTCAGTGATACCACCTATGGTATAGGTTTGGTGGCTTGTTTGGGCGGTGCAATGCCAAATGTCTGACATGTGTTTGTGATTTTTTTTCACATTTAACATATTTTCTTTGCCTATCGTCTTTTTTTGGGGGTCTTTTAACATACCCCAATTTATTTGTTTTCCATAAATGTGATTATATTTAAAAAGTTGACCCCCCAAGGTATTATACATGGAGTGGTTTGATGACTTTGATGCAACCGTTTTAGCCCAAAAAATTGGAGAAAGTATATGGTGGTAATTTTTCAATTTTCATTGTTACAGACACATTGCTTTTTTACTATGATTTAGGAGAGACTGTTGTAAGTTATTGCAAAAGAATACTTCAGGTTGTTTTCTGCAAGGCACCCTGAGTACACCTATGCCCCCCATGCATAGGTTTGCCAGGATTTTGGGAAGGTTATGTTACATGATTTTAGTTATTAAAAATGAGAGTATTTCTTCTGATAGGCCTATCTTTAGTTTGGGGCCTATCACATACCCCACTTTTATTTATTGCATTCAAAGTGTATATTTTTTAAATGTTGACACCCCAAGGTATTGTATATGGTGTGCTTTGATGCCTTTGAAGCAACCGTTTTAGCCCAAAAAATTGGAGAAAGTATATGGTGGTAATTTTTCAATTTTCATTTTTACAGACACATTGCTTTTTGACTATGATTTAGGAGAGATTGTTGTAAGTTATTGCAAAAGAATACTTCAGGTTGTTTTCTGCAAGGCACCCTGAGTACACCTATGCCCCCCATGCATAGGTTTGCCAGGATTTTGGGAAGGTTATGTTACAATTTTATGACTTGTGATTTTAGTTATTAAAAATGAGAGTATTTCTTCTGATAGGCCTATATTTAGTTTGGGGCCTATCACATACCCCACTTTTATTTATTGCATTCAAAGTGTATATTTTTTAAATGTTGACACCCCAAGGTATTGTATATGGTGTGCTTTGATGCCTTTGAAGCAACCGTTTTAGCCCAAAAAATTGGAGAAAGTATATGGTGGTAATTTTTCAATTTTCATTGTTACAGACACATTGCTTTTTTACTATGATTTAGGAGAGACTGTTGTAAGTTATTGCAAAAGAATACTTCAGGTTGTTTTCTGCAAGGCACCCTGAGTACACCTATGCCCCCCATGCATAGGTTTGCCAGGATTTTGGGAAGGTTATGTTACATGATTTTAGTTATTAAAAATGAGAGTATTTCTTCTGATAGGCCTATCTTTAGTTTGGGGCCTATCACATACCCCACTTTTATTTATTGCATTCAAAGTGTATATTTTTTAAATGTTGACACCCCAAGGTATTGTATATGGTGTGCTTTGATGCCTTTGAAGCAACCGTTTTAGCCCAAAAAATTGGAGAAAGTATATGGTGGTAATTTTTCAATTTTCATTTTTACAGACACATTGCTTTTTGACTATGATTTAGGAGAGATTGTTGTAAGTTATTGCAAAAGAATACTTCAGGTTGTTTTCTGCAAGGCACCCTGAGTACACCTATGCCCCCCATGCATAGGTTTGCCAGGATTTTGGGAAGGTTATGTTACAATTTTATGACTTGTGATTTTAGTTATTAAAAATGAGAGTATTTCTTCTGATAGGCCTATCTTTAGTTTGGGGCCTATCACATACCCCACTTTTATTTATTGCATTCAAAGTGTATATTTTTTAAATGTTGACACCCCAAGGTATTGTATATGGTGTGCTTTGATGCCTTTGAAGCAACCGTTTTAGCCCAAAAAATTGGAGAAAGTGTATGGTGGTAATTTTTCAATTTTCATTTTTACAGACACATTGCTTTTTGACTATAATTTAGGAGAGACTGTTGTAAGTTATTACAAAAACATACTTCAGGTTGTTTTCTGCAAGGCACCCTGAGAACACCTATGTCCCCCATGCATAGGTTTGACAGGGGTTTTGGTTAAAAAAAAAACAGGCCCAATTTTAGAAAAAAATAGAGTAGTGAAATGTAAAAATCTGGCACAGTAAAAGTAAAAAAAACAAAAAAACATCTAACTGTAAACATAACCAAAAAATATATATATATATGTAACAGCAAATGTATTTATTTTTTTAAAAATTGACCATTGTATGGTACCGCTTGAAGCAGTCCCCAATGCAGAGTGCAGGCTGTCCAGGGCAATCAGGACAGTAATATATGGTGTCCCTTCTCTTCCCCCTCTTGGTACAGACTCTGCATTTTTTTGTGGTTTCTGCTTTGTGGCAGTAGGGGGGATTTTAAAAATAAAATGGGTAGCCCCAACTCTGCTCTCTCCCATCACCGCCCGGGGAGCAGGTGCATCATGGTACAAAATCCCCGTAATAATCTGGAGCTGAAACTGTAAAAAAGTCTTTTTAACTCTGGGGTTTGCTTTTTTGAACAACAAAAAAGCGTTGTGGGTTGCAATCTGCATTAGGTAAATTGCAACCTTTTTGTACCAGGCCCTTGTCTTCCGCATAATTAGGTAGGGCTGCAGCAGCTGATCAGCCAGATCAACCCCACCCATATGCCGGTTATAAGACTTGATGCACACTGGCTTCCTTATGATCTCAGCTCTGCCACGTACAGAAACCGCCACCGTCCTCTCTGTGTGGATGGTGGTAAGAAGGTATACATCCTTCTTGTCTCTGTACTTCAGTGCCAACAGCTCCTCTTGGCGCAGAGCTGAGGTCTCCCCCCTTCGTAGCCGGGTGCGTACAAGCTGTCCTGGGAAACCTGCGCGGTTCTTTTTAATTGTACCGCAAGCTACTGTATCAAAGCAATACAGTAGCTTGAACAAAAGGACACTTGTATAAAAATTGTCTAAGTACAAGTGATACCCTTTGTTCATTAGGGGTAATATCAGGTCCCAGACAATCTTGCCAGTGGTTCCCATATGTTCTGGGCAACCTGGAGGGTCAAGGTGGCTATCCTTTCCCTCATACACCCGGAAGGCCTGAGTATACCCAGTCTCGCTGTCACAGAGCTTATACACCTTTACCCCATATCTGGAGCGTTTGGAAGGAATATACTGCTTGAATCCCAGCCTTCCCTTATACTTCATTAGGGATTCATCAACGCATATATTCCTTCCAGGTGTATAAGCCTCTGCAAACCTGGCAGAAAAGTGGGTTATCAGGGGGCGGATTTTATACAGCCTGTCAAATTGGGGATGCTCCCTAGGGGGGCACAGGCTGTTGTCGCTGAAGTGCATGAAATGCAGAATCATTTCATACCTCTTCCTCGACATAGTCTGGGAGAAAATGGGGGTAGAGCAGATGGGGCTAGTACTCCAGTAGGAGCGAATGGAGGGTTTCTTTATGATGCCCATCAGCATAGTCAATGCCCAGAATTTTTTGAATTCTGGCACATTGATGGGGGCCCATTGCTGCTTTGCCAAATATGTTCCAGGCTTTGCAGCACGGAACTGATGGGCATATAAATTAGTTTGGGCGACAATGTTCCCCAATATATCATCGCCCAGAAACACTTCCAGAAACTGCTGGGGGCTAAAACCTGCCACATCTATATTTATGCCAGCATTTGCTGTGAAGGGTGGGATATCTGGCCTCTGGAGATGAGGCGTTACCCACTCTTCAGCAGCAATGGCAGCAACACGCCTCCTTCTGGCAGGGGGGCTAGCAGGGGGGCTGGCAGGGGGGCTGGCAGGGGGGCTGGCAGGGGGGCTAGCAGCCACAGATACATCACTATCAGTTGAGACTGCATCTAGTGATGTATCTGAGCACATGGCAGGGTCAAAATTGGGGTCTGAGTCAGAAATAGAGGCATCTGACTCTGACGCAAGGATGGCATACGCCTCCTCAGCACTATATCTTTTCTGTGACATTTTTGTATCGCAGAAAACAATTACTAAAAAAAATTTAATTAACTAAATTAATTAACTAAATTAACTAGCAAAAAAGTACAGCTATGCTACTGCCAGTGATTTATAGCGATCACTGGCAAGCTAGAGGTTAATGGCTCTGAAAATTAAATTAACTAAATGTTTCTGAAAAGAGCCTTTGGGTTTTTAAAAAATTACAACAACAAAATTAACCCCTAAAAAAAATGCACAGACAGCAAAAAAGTACAGCTATGCAACTGCCAGTGATTTATAGCGATCACTGGCAAGCTAGGGGTTAATGGCTCTGAAAATTAAATTAAATTAACTAAATTAATTAACTAAATTAACTAGCAAAAAAGTACAGCTATGCTACTGCCAGTGATTTATAGCGATCACTGGCAAGCTAGGGGTTAATGGCTCTGAAAATTAAATTAAATTAACTAAATGTTTCTGAAAAGAGCCTTTGGGTTTTTAAAAAATTACAACAACAAAATTAACCCCTAAAAAAATGCACAGACAGCAAAATGCAGCAAAAAAAAAAAGTGCACCTTTGCTACTGCCAGTGATATATAGCGATCACTGGCAAGCTAGGGGTTAATGGCTCTGAAAATTAAATTAAATTAACTAAATGTTTCTGAAAAGAGCCTTTGGGTTTTTAAAAAATTACAACAACAAAATTAACCCCTAAAAAAATGCACAGACAGCAAAAAAGTACAGCTATGCAACTGCCAGTGATTTATAGCGATCACTGGCAAGCTAGGGGTTAATGGCTCTGAAAATTAAATTAAATTAACTAAATGTTTCTGAAAAGAGCCTTTGGGTTTTTAAAAAATTACAACAACAAAATTAACCCCTAAAAAAATGCACAGACAGCAAAATGCAGCAAAAAAAAAAGTGCACCTTTGCTACTGCCAGTGATATATAGCGATCACTGGCAAGCTAGGGGTTAATGGCTCTGAAAATTAAATTAAATTAACTAAATGTTTCTGAAAAGAGCCTTTGGGTTTTTAAAAAATTACAACAACAAAATTAACCCCTCAAAAAACGCACAGACAGCAAAATGCAGCAAAAAAAAAGTGCACCTATGTTACTGCCAGTGATATATAGTGATCACTGGCAAGCTAGGGGTTAATGGCTCTGAAAAGAGCCTTTGGTTCTATATTTTTTAACAAATAAAAGAAATAAATCTCTCTCTCTGCTAAATACAGGTCTCTCTCTCTCTCCAACAAAATGGCAAGTGAGGAGATGGAGGGAGATCCACACTGATCATAGTCAATATTTACAAATATTGACATGATCAGACAAATGGGGTATTTTATTATTATTATTTTTTTTAGGGTGGGAGGCTCAGATTGGGTGACCCTAGCTTGCCCCTATGATGATGCAGGCTAGGGACACCCCCAGAGGCCCCATGATGCACTGGGCATCGCCATCTTGGATGCCTAGTGAAGGGGGCTATTTAGTGTTTTTTTTATTTTAATCGTTTTTATTTTTATTTATTTTTTTATTTTAATTTACAACTAACTAAGTGCCTCGACCCACCGAGGCACTTAGCAAACAAGCAGAGCATCGGAAGCGTGTCCGATCGCTTCCGATGCTCTGAAACACTGCCGGGCTTCACGTGGAGCGAAACCGGAAGTGATCACTCGTGGGGGAGTGATCAATCCGGTCCCGGCACTCGGGAACAGTATTGCAGGATGCCTAGACCTCAAGGCAAGCCTGCAATACTGTTAGAGCAGCTGGAAGCGATTTCGATCGCTTCCAGTGCTCTGTTAAACCGACGACGTATGCCATACGTCCTCGGTCGTTAAGTGCTTTTTTTTTGAGGACGTATGGCATACGTCGTCGGTCGTTAAGGGGTTAAAGGGACGCTAAACCCAAATTTTTTTTCTTTAATGACTCAGATAGAGCATGCAATTTTAAACAACTTTCTAATTTACTTCTATTAGCAATTTTTCTTCGTTCTTTTGCTATCTTTATTTAAAAAGCAGGAATGTAAAGCTTAAGAGCCGGCCCATTTTTTTATTTAGAACCTGGGTTATGCTTGCTTATGTAGCATAAAAAGAAATTCCTGAGGAGGAAAAAACTTAAGAGGATGCGCTTGGAACACAGGTTATCAAAGTGGGACCTACCACTTTATGATTGGGTTTGTACCCGTATGCATAAATAAATAAAAAAAAAAAAAAAAAAAAAAAAAAAAATTATTTTTTTATAAACAGCACAGTGTTTGGTATGTGTAAAAAATGTATAATAATGACGAAAATAAATTGTGTGTAAAACAAGTGCTCAGGACAATTTGTGTATAATATTAGTGATACATTGAAATAATCAGATATCACAGATAAACAATGATATTTGTGGCGATTAGTAAAATATATAAAAAAAGTACTTATCAATGTCCCAAAAATTGCTGTGATGTAAAAAATAAGTGTCCAATCCTAATATGTGAACAGTGATGTGTTCAGGTGTTTGGCGTGCTCCTCTTGTGTCCCGCGGTGCGATGGGTCAGGGTGTCTAGAATGGAAGATAAACAAGGGGCGCCAACATAGTGTGAATCGTTCAAACAACAAATATAAAAGTGATGTGCAAAAAACTACTCACAAGGAAAGTGGCACCTTAAATGAATAAGGTGCGATAAAGCAGGCTGACATTCAAATTCCAGCAGTCAGTACGCTGGAGGTCTCACCCAGAGGACCTGTGGAATCCAGATAGGCGTCTAGAAAGTAGCACCCACGTTTTTTAGGGCCAATGGCCGGACCAGGTGAGCTGCAAGCTGATAGGTGTTCTCCTGCTGCACTCACGCCACCGAGACTTTTCTCCAAAAACGACAGTGTCAGTGTATGAAAGGTTCCGTGGTAAAAGTCCTGTTTCAAAAACAAGTGGATCGTGGAAAGAAGCAAAAATACCGGGTCGTGGTATAAAACAAACAGTATTTATTTTGCAACGCGTTTCTCAGTCTATTCCAGACCGTTTCATCAGGCATAATCATAGTTAACAATAGAGATCTATTTAAACCCACAGTGACCCGGAATTGAAACAAAAGGTCAACTCTATTAACAATGTTGCAATTGCAAAAACATTTAACTTTTGATACATTGTATAAATTGGTTTGAACAATTGTGACCACACAGATAACACTTAAATAAAAAGTATATAAAAAACCCTATTCGCAATTACCAAATATATCTGGAAAAAAATAAAATATCTCATAGTAAACTGGACATATATTAACATGTGTGTATATGTATATCTCATCTCCTGGTTGGATTCGAACCCAGGACCTAATGTGTGCTAGGCAATGGAAAAATCAAAAGGCTACCTTTATGTCTTGTTTGAATTTCTTGCAAAAAGGATTAGTATTGATACAAAATATATAAATTGATCTACATGTCTCACAATGTCTAGAAGATAATCTTATTTGGTCTTTTTAATAAATGACTCTAATTTTTAAAACCAAACTAAAAGGAATTTTCTTATAAATATAAAACTAAAAAAGAAATGTTCGTGACATATATATATATATTTTATTTTATGGCTCCACTGGACTTGAACTTGGGACCTTCTGTATGTTAAGCGAGCATGAAATTGATAAGGCTATCTTGAAGGGCTATTTTTATGTTATATATTGGAGCAGAAATATTTCTTGTTCGCCTAACATACAAAAGGTCCCAAGTTCGAGTCCAGTGGAGTCCCAAATATATATATACATATTATTAATCACATAATTCCTAACATATTTCTGCTCCAATATATAACATAAAAATAGCCCTTCAAGATAGCCTTATCAATTTCATGCTCGCTTAACATACAGAAGGTCCCAAGTTCAAGTCCAGTGGAGCCATAAAATAAAATATATATATACATATATATTTTTTACAATTTTTATATGTCACTTATTTATAGTAAGCATTTGTCACGAACATTTCTTTTTTAGTTTTATATTTATAAGAAAATTCCTTTTAGTTTGGTTTTAAAAATTAGAGTCATTTATTAAAAAGACCAAATAAGATTATCTTCTAGACATTGTGAGACATGTAGATCAATTTATATATTTTGTATCAATACTAATCCTTTTTGCAAGAAATTCAAACAAGACATAAAGGTAGCCTTTTGATTTTTCCATTGCCTAGCACACATTAGGTCCTGGGTTCGAATCCAACCAGGAGATGAGATATACATATACACACATGTTAATATATGTCCAGTTTACTATGAGATATTTTATTTTTTTCCAGATATATTTGGTAATTGCGAATAGGGTTTTTTATATACTTTTTATTTAAGTGTTATCTGTGTGGTCACAATTGTTCAAACCAATTTATACAATGTATCAAAAGTTAAATGTTTTTGCAATTGCAACATTGTTAATAGAGTTGACCTTTTGTTTCAATTCCGGGTCACTGTGGGTTTAAATAGATCTCTATTGTTAACTATGATTATGCCTGATGAAACGGTCTGGAATAGACTGAGAAACGCGTTGCAAAATAAATACTGTTTGTTTTATACCACGACCCGGTATTTTTGCTTCTTTCCACGATCCACTTGTTTTTGAAACAGGACTTTTACCACGGAACCTTTCATACACTGACACTGTCGTTTTTGGAGAAAAGTCTCGGTGGCGTGAGTGCAGCAGGAGAACACCTATCAGCTTGCAGCTCACCTGGTCCGGCCATTGGCCCTAAAAAACGTGGGTGCTACTTTCTAGACACCTATCTGGATTCCACAGGTCCTCTGGGTGAGACCTCCAGCGTACTGACTGCTGGAATTTGAATGTCAGCCTGCTTTATCGCACCTTATTCATTTAAGGTGCCACTTTCCTTGTGAGTAGTTTTTTGCACATCACTTTTATATTTGTTGTTTGAACGATTCACACTATGTTGGCGCCCCTTGTTTATCTTCCATTCTTGCTTATGTAGCCACCAATCAGCAATCACTATTCAAGTTGCTGAACCTAAAATTGGCTGGCTCCTAAGCTTAAAATTCCTGGTTTTTAAATAAAGATAGCAAGAGAAAGAAGAAAAATTGATAATAGGAGTAAATTAGAAAGTTGCTTAAAATTGCATGCTTTATCTGAATCATTAAATAAAAAAAATGGGTTTAGTATCCCTTTAACTGTTGAAAATGTAACATTATTGCAATATACATTCATTATTAATTTTGCTTCCTTTTGCTGTAAAATACATCTGAAATAGATCTGAAAATTGTTCCATTTTCTCCCAGGGAGGCTTGGGTTAATACTTTTAGCTAATTTATTTATGACGTGCTCTATACTCATTTGCTTTTTTTAAGGTGGACTATGAGTTTTGCATCAATAATCATCTTTTCAGTCTACTGTTCAGCCATCAGTGGCTCAATGTATGGAGGTAATTGGTCTGATAGTCACTTCCATGGACATCATTCCCTTTGCTCGATTCCATTTGAGAGCTCTGCAATTATGCATGCTCAGACAATGGAACGGATACCATTCGGATCTGTTTCAGAGGATAGATCTAGACCAGTCGACAAGAGACTCTCTCCCGTGGTGGTATTTTTAGGACCATCTGTCTCAGGGCACATGCTTCCGGAGACCTTCCTGGGTGATTGTGACCACGGACGCCTGCCTGCTAGGCTGGGGAGCAGTCTGGTTCTCATTAAAGGCGTAGGGACTATGGACTATTACAATTTGTGTTTAAAGTCCCTTTAATATTTGGGGCCAACACGTATTACCATCTTTATTGATATAAAATATATATAAAATATAGTTGAACACATCAGGTGAGCCAGTGACAAGCAGTATATATGTGCAGGAACCAATCAGCAGCTAACTCTAGGAGTACATTGCTGCTGAGTCAACTGAGGTATGCTTTTCAGCGAATAATACAAAGAGAACAAAGCCAATTAGATAACAGAAGTAAATAAGAAAGTTGTTTAAAATCACATTCTCTATCTGAATAGTGAAAGATTAATTTTTACTTTACTGTCAATACCCCCGCTGTTGATAAACAAAATAATAATGTGTATTGTATAAATAAAATTCAACTTCACTTTAAAATATGTGCAAAGATACAAGTACAAAATATATTTATATATAAATAACTTATTCTTTTTCTTATTTGTGAATACTCTCTCTGGATGTGTAATCATCTATCCTATTTCTACATAATAATAACTTATATCCTGAGAGAGGTGGCAAATTATAAAAACTCTGTCCTGGTAAAGCAATCATGGCCCCCTCCTAACTTATGATGAAGATTATGTGCTGCTCCAATTCACAACCATTTGTTTTGCATTTCCTCCTGTTACATAAAGATGAGCAAAACCACCAGAAAAATATGAAGGTGTATGATCCCCCATGAGATTGTGCTTGGGCAGAGATACATAGTGCAGGGAGCGTACAAAATTGCAGGGGGCCCTGCGAGGCCTTGGTCCCCAATCCTAAATCTAGGCCTGTATCAAGATGAGCCCGTCCAAAACTGTAGGTCACTGCAATGCCCCTTCTGCCTATCAGTAATCTCCCTTGCAAATAAATCTCTGCCTAAATTAAGCACTTAACCATCAAAATATCCCCACTGGCGTAAACCCTAACCCCCCCCCCCCCCCACACACACACACACACAGAAACCATCAAGTGCTGCTATCTCCCACTGCAATTTGTTTACCACAAGAATCCCCACTAACACACACAAGTGACATCTTGTCCTTCCTAACTAAAGTACCCCCCTTGTCTGGGCAGGCCTTACTACAAAAGTGGTTGAGTTTCTGTTGATACATGCAAATTGTACTGCCATACAATACAGTCTAAAGGGATCATTTACATTGCACCTTCAATTTAGGTGCTGATGCTGCTTTTAAAATATGGCCAGTATCACCACCAATTAAGATCATAGTTGCCAATGTTTGAAAAAAATTCTAGGGATTTATTTCAGCAGAGCCACGCCATTTAAGGTTTGCACCTTCTCAGACCCCCAAAACAAGCTCATTAAATACTAGTACTAGTATCATTTAGCCATACTGATAGGAGAGTCAAATGTAATCTTTAATGAGCATGTAAATTCACTTCTACTATGATGTATGATGGCTACACACATTTGTTTTTTGTCATTGGCTCACCAGATGTGCTCAGCTAGCTCCCCAGTAATGCATTGCTGCACTAGAGATGACTTTAACTATGTGTTTAATCAATTTGAAGAGGTTAAACACATGGTTATAGGCAAGCAATAGTGCTATAGTATTATTATTCTTTATTTACAAAGCGCCAACAGATTCCGCAGCGCTGCCCATGGTTACAAAGATAAAAGTACAACAGAGAAACAATACAATAAAAAACAACATTTTACAGACAAATACAGGGGGAATTGAGGGCCCTATTCCCGTAGTAACTTACAATCTAGATGGGTAGGAGAATGGGAAACAGGACTGCAAAGGTGAGAATGATATTAGTGAGGAGATAGATGAGGACAACTGTTAGGTAAGTGAAATTGTTACTGAGTCGGGTGATAAGCTTCCCTGAACAAAAAGGTCTTTAGGGAGCGTTTAAAGGAGGACAGGTGAGGGGGAAAGTCTGACAGCTCGAGGATGTGCATTCCAGAGTGTTGGTGCCGCACAAGAGAAGTCCTGTAGTCTAGCATGGGAGGAGGTGATGGTAGAGGACACAAGGAGCAGGTCATTGTTGGATCTTAGGGGGCGGGCTGGAGTATATTTGTTGATGAGTGAGGACAGGTAGGGTGGGGCAGCATTGTTGAGGGCTTTCTAGGTCAGGGTGAGAATTTAACTCTGCTGTGAATGGGGAGCCAGTTAAGCAACTCACAGAGAGGTACAGCAGAAACAGAGCATCGGGAGAGGTGGATTAGCCTGGCAGATGCATTTAGGATGGATTAAAGGGGAGAGAGGGAGGCCAGTTATTAAGTTATTACAGTAGTCAAGTCGGGAAATTAACAGGGAGTGGATTAGCTGTTTAGTAGTTTCAGCGCTCAGAAAAGGACGAATTATATTGTGTAGGCGGTTGTGGCAGGATGAAGAGAGCAATTGGATGTGGGGAATGAAGGATAGATTTGAGTCAAGTGTAGGGTTGCCACCTGTCCCTTAAAATACAGAACACTTATAAGTTACACATGCTGGAGGGTGTGCAGGGAGGAATATGAATAGTGCTGTTCAGAAACACAATACATGTTCCTCCCTGCGCGCCCTGCAGCATGTGTAACTCATTAGTGTCCAGAAAAACATGGCTGAGGTGGCAACCCTAGTCAAGTGTGACTCCAAGGCATGGAACTTGGGGTGATGGGGAGATTGTGGTGCCACCAACAGTGATAGAAAAAAATTAAAACTGAAGTAGAGTTAGAGGGGGGGGATTAAAAGTAGTTTGGTCTTGGACATATTTATTTTTAGGTGGTGAGAGGCCATCCAGGAGGAAATGCCAGATACGCAGTCGCTGATGTGAGAATTGACAGAAGGAGAGAGTGCAGGGGTAGATAGGTGGATCTGGGTATCATCAGCATAGAGGTGATAGTTGAAGCCATAGCTGTTGATACATTTACTCAGTGAAGAAGTAGAGAAGAGTAGAGGACCCAGGACAGAGCCTTGAGGTACTCCAACAGACAGAAGCAATAGAGAGGAGGAGTAAGCAGCAAAAGAGATGGAGAAGGATCTGTTAGAGAGATAAGAGTGAATCCAGGAGAGGGCAGTGTCACGGAGCCCAAGAGAGCTGAGAGTCCATAGGAGGAGGGGATTGTCAACAGTGTCAAAAGCAGCAGAGATGTCAAGTAAGATGAGAATAGAGTAGTAGCCATTGTTTTTAGCAGAAAGGAGATCGTTAGTAACCTTGGTGAGGGTAGTCTCAGTCTCTCAGATGAGTGTTGGGGATGGAAGCCAGATTTTTGCATTGGTATAGCCCTTAATGCAAGTTAAATTATCCAGTTCCTCATCACCTTTCTTACTTTGAAGCACATACTTGGCATCATAGTTCCCTCTAAGGAGTGCGCTCACCTCTTTTAAACAGAGTGCACATGATTTGCAAAGGTGCGCACAGGACAACAATATTCCTTTTTGTTTTTTGTTTGTTTTTTTTCTGGTATTTTTTTTTTTTAATGGTGCATTCCGGGATGGGAGCACTAACTGGAAGCAGATATTTAGGTGGAAGGAAATACTTTTTAGTGCCGCGCCTGCACTTTAGTCTCTTGTTTTGTGAAGAAGTAGCATGTAGAGCGAGGATGTCAATGTTTAAACTTCTAGGCAATAAGGTAAGTCAGCCTGTTTATTGTTCTGCAAGTTTGCTTATAGTTTGTCAGTAAAACAAGAAGTGTGAGGAAGGGGCTATAAATGACTTTGGGCCAGATTACAAGTGGAGCAGTATTTAATGCTTTTGCTCACGCGCTAACTCCGCTAGAAGTAAGCTTTTTGTGCGTGTTGGGTAGCACTCGTATTATTAGCTCTCAGAATATCACAGGCTTGTTGACGTATTCCCCCATAGAAGTCAATAGAAAAAAAAATGGAGAAAACACCCTACTCGCGCACAAACCTGAATGCATATTCTCAAGTGTGCTAACCGAACATGAAAATATGAATATTTTGCATTCCAATGTTCTTCACATGGCAGAATTTTCTATTAATTCATAAATACATATTTCTACATATATTTGATGGTATTTTGGTACAATATATATCTATACCTACACACACACATATATATATATATATATATATATATATATATATATATATATATATATATATATATATATGTGTGTGTGTGTATTCAAATGCTATCAATAGAGACAGGACCCATCCACCTGGGGCATGTATTTATCAGCGACTACCAATCCCAGTATATACAATGAAATGCAATGGCTGCCAGCCTCATATCAAAAATAATAAAACTTCTTTATTGCTTTCACATTATGGGAAAAAGGACAAAGTTTCACGCCCTATGATGGGCTCTTAGTCATGTAGTAAGATTACAAACACACAGATTTTTATAAACAATTTTGGCTGCAAAGTTCACTTCCTGTTACTAATTGCTCCATCTAGTATTTAAAATCAGACATTACATCTCAAGTCATAAGTTTTATATTGTCAAATAGAAAAATAGGAAATTTCCTCAAAAAAAACCCCAAATTACCATACTCTGAGTGTATGTATCAATTTAAAATGTCATCAGACAAAAGCACAGTGTTTTTTAACAGAAAAATAAGTACAGTACACCTATACAATTATTAGAAAAAAATCTGCTCAAAAACTCCAACAGATCTTCTTTTTAAATATATAAACCAATTCAGGATACAACCTGGTACAGACTTAGTGCTTTTTACAGATAAATAAGTATATAAGATTTTTTCAAGGGACAGTGCACTGGTAAATTACTTTACAAAAATAAAGTCCAATCAAACTCCCTATTGAGTGCTTTTGGAACTAAAGTATCAAATTTTTTATGGAACTGACAGCGTCGCTCCAGGTCCGTCCGTTCGGCAATCCTCAGTAATCCACCATAGGCTTGTAACATCCAAAACGAGGCAACATAGAGCAAACATGCATCACAACACTGAAGTGTGGTGCACGCCAAAAGGGGGTAAGGCTGAGCTAGCCAAATAACAAAAATAAAAATAGATACATATAATCATGTGTGTATATATATATATATATATATATATATATATATATATTTGTGCAAAAAAAATCAGATATATGTAGAAATGTGTATTTATGAATAAATAGAACATATTCTGTTATATAAAGAACATTGTAATATAAAATATTCATATTTTCATGTCGGGTTAGCACAAGTGAGAATATGCATATTCGTGCATATTTATATTAATGTCCGGTTTGCACGAGAGTGGGGTGTTAGTTTTTTTTTTCTCCATTGACTTCTATGGGGGAATATGTAAACGGCATGCGAAAACTAGTTTACTTTCAACTTGTACTACGTGCGCAACCTGACTAGTGCAAAAAGCTTAAAGGGACAGTCTACACCAGAATTGTTATTGTTTAAAAAGATAGATAATCCGTTTATTTCCCATTCCACAGTTTTGCATAACCAACTCAGTTAAATTTATAAACTTTTTACCTCTGTTATTATCTTGTATCTAAGCCTTTGTAGACTGCCCCCTTATTTCAGTTCTTTTGACAGATTTGCATTTTAGCCAATCAGTGCTGACTCCTCAAGAAGAACGATAGAAATAGTGCAATGTAAAAGCCAAAAATGAAACAGTCTTACTTTAATTAGTAGGTGGAAATAATGTTGCACTGTTCAGATGGATGGTTCCTCAAAACAGATACATTTAAACTTGGCTGATTTGAAAGTGCCGCTTGTCTTGCAGTCAAAAACACCAGGTACAACGGATCTAGAGCACAAATACAAAAAAAGCCCCAAATGGTGTGTTATCATTTACACCAAATTTATTACAAAATGACTGGGTACTCACACACATAAAAGAAAGCATTCATAGAACAATAATCTTAGTAATTCTTGAAAGCAAGTTGTCCTCCGTGGTCGATCGTTGTAGTCGGCGTGTAACGTCACCACCTGACAACACCTGCCCACAGCAACTCGATCTCATTCCTTAAAGGGACAGTCTAGTCCAAAAGAAACTTTCATGATTTAAATAGGGAATGTAATTTATTTCATGTAATTGGCAAGAGCCCATGAGCTAGTGACGCATGGGATATACAATCCTACCAGGAGGGGCAAAGTTTCCCAAACCTCAAAATGCCTATAAATACACCCCTCACCACACCCACAATTCAATTTTACAAACTTTGCCTCCTATGGAGATGGTGAAGTAAGTTTGTGCTAAGATTTCTATGTTGACATGCGCTTCTCAGCATTTTGAAGCCCGATTCCTCTCAGAGTACAGCGAATGTCAGAGGGATGTGAAGGGAGTATCACCTATTGAATGCTATGGTTTTCCTCATGGGAGATCTATTTCATAGGTTCTCTGTTATCGGTCGTAGAGATTCATGTCCTACCTCCCTTTCAGATCGACGATATACTCTTATATACCATTACCGCTACTGATAACTGTTTCAGTACTGGTTTGGCTATCTGCTATATGTGGATGGGTGTCTTTCGGTAAGTATGTTTTTTATTACGTAAGACACCCCAGCTATAGACTTCCTGTGGGAGGAGCGTAGTGGAAGCTGTGTGCGCTCTTGCTCTCTTGAATGGTAGAGCCGTTAAACTATTGATACCCCACCAAAGAGCCTTATTGTTAGGGGAAAGAATATACCCTGCTTGGAGGCAAGAAAACTGGCACAGGGAAGTCCATTTTATCCTTATAGGCTAACAGGACCCAGCCAGCTAACACAGAAACCGGTATTCATAAGAAGATAACAGTTACTAAAAATAAGCACAGGACCTGCACTGGTTGAAAGTAAAGCGATATCAAGTGGAGGTCACGTCCACAGTAAAAACCTGACGAGGAGGAAGAATACTACAGGGGGATTAGAGAGCCCAAAAAGCTGACAGCATGATGCTCTAAAAGAAACGACGGGAGAATCTTGAGACAAATATCTGTGTAACCCACTTACCTGGTTTAAGTGAGAAGGAGCCTGGAGAGAACAGCGGAGTACGGTCTCCCTTACCCCCCCTTCCGTAAGTCGGCACAAAGCGATGATGTCATAGGTGAGAGCCGGAACACATGTGAGGTGCTGGCGTCGGGAAGCAAAACCCCAGGGTAACCGCACTAACTGCAAGACGGAATACACATACCAACGAAGCAGACAAAAAAGGGAGCTGCTGGAAATAAACATCGTAGATAAAGCCGTGAAGAAAGAGGGGGGTAAGTAGTAATACTATAAGAAAAGTGGAAAGAGCATACATACTACGGTAAAGAGACTCAAACTATCTTTATATTTGGGCTCTCTCCCCTAGACTCGCTAATATTCAAGGGACAGGTTTTTTGGAAAGTAATAGTGAGGATAAAAGTGACTGATTAAAATAAAGAGAAAGTGAAAAATTGCAGTCAATTCCAACTGGAGATAAAGTGTTTGACTAACTGAACTGTGTTTTATTAAAATTTGTGTTAGCAAAAAACCACATACCAACAAGGTTTTTTTGGAATCTATGGCCTAGATTTGGAGTTTGGCGGTAGCCGTGAAAACCAGCGTTAGAGGCTCCTAACGCTGGTTTTAGGCTGCCGCCGGTATTTGGAGTCAGTCAAAAAAGGGTCTAACGCTCACTTTTCAGCCGCTACTTTTCCATACCGCAGATCCCCTTACGTCAATTGCGTATCCTATCTTTTCAATGGGATCTTTCTAACTCCGGTATTTAGAGTTGTGGCTGAAGTGAGCGTTAGAATTCTAACGACAAAACTCCAGCCGCAGAAAAAAGTCAGTAGTTAAGAGCTTTCTGGGCTAACGCCGGTTTATAAAGCTCTTAACTACTGTGCTCTAAAGTACACTAACACCCATAAACTACCTATGTACCCCTAAACCGAGGTCCCCCCACATCGCCGCCACTCGATTCAATTTTTTTAACCCCTAATCTGCCGACCGCCACCTACGTTATACAAATGTACCCCTAATCTGCTGCCCCTAACACCGCCGACCCCTATATTATATTTATTAACCCCTAATCTGCCCCCCACAACGTCGCTGCCAGCTACCTACACTTATTAACCCCTAATCTGCCGTCCGCACGCCGCCGCCAGCTACATTATAGCTATGTACCCCTAATCTGCTGCCCCTAACACCGCCAACCCCTATATTATATTTATTAACCCCTAATCTGCCCCCCACAACGTCGCCTCCACCTGCCTACACTTATTAACCCCTAATCTGCCGAGCGGACCGCACCGCTATTATTATAAAGTTATTAACCCCTAATCCACCTCACTAACCCTATAATAAATAGTATTAACCCCTAATCTGCCCTCCCTAACATCGCCGACACCTAACTTCAAACATTAACCCCTAATCTGCCGACTGGAGCTCACCGCTATTCTAATAAATTTATTAACCCCTAAAGCTAAGTCTAACCCTAACACTAACACCCCCCTAAATTAAATATAATTTACATCTAACGAAATTAATTAACTCTTATTAAATAAATTATTCCTATTTAAAGCTAAATACTTACCTGTAAAATAAATCCTAATATAGCTACAATATAAATTATATTTATATTATAGCTATTTTAGGATTTATATTTCTTTCATGTAATTAGCAAGAGTCCATGAGCTAGTGACGTATGGGATATACATTCCTACCAGGAGGGGCAAAGTTTCCCAAACCTCAAAATGCCTATAAATACACCCCTCACCACACCCACAAATCCGTTTTACAAACTTTGCCTCCTATGGAGGTGGTGAAGTAAGTTTGTGCTAGATTCTACGTTGATATGCGCTCCGCAGCAGGTTGGAGCCCGGTTTTCCTCTCAGCGTGCAGTGAATGTCAGAGGGATGTGAGGAGAGTATTGCCTATTTGAATGCAGTGATCTCCTTCTACGGGGTCTATTTCATAGGTTCTCTGTTATCGGTCGTAGAGATTCATCTCTTACCTCCCTTTTCAGATCGACGATATACTCTTATATATACCATTTCCTCTACTGATTCTCGTTTCAGTACTGGTTTGGCTTTCTACTACATGTAGATGAGTGTCCTGGGGTAAGTAAGTCTTATTTTCTGTGACACTCTAAGCTATGGTTGGGCACTTTTATATAAAGTTCTAAATATATGTATTCAAACATTTATTTGCCTTGACTCAGGATGTTCAACGTTCCTTATTTCAGACAGTCAGTTTCATATTTGGGATAATGCATATGAATAAATCATTTTTTCTTACCTTAAAAATTTGACTTTTCCCTGTGGGCTGTTAGGCTCGCGGGGGCTGAAAATGCTTCATTTTATTGCGTCAATCTTGGCGCTGACTTTTTTGGCGCAAATTTTTTTTCTGTTTCCGGCTTCATACGTGTCGCCTGGAAGTTGCGTCATTTTTGACGTTTTTTTGCGCCAAAGGTGTCGGCGTTCCGGATGTGGCGTCATTTTGGCGCCAAAAGCATTTAGGCGCCAAATAATGTGGGCGTCTTTTTTGGCGCTAAAAAAATATGGGCGTCACTATTGTCTCCACATTATTTAAGTCTCATTATTTTGTGCTTCTGGTTGCTAGAAGCTTATTCTATGGCATTTTTTTCCCATTCCTGAAACTGTCATTTAAGGAATTTGATCAATTTTGCTTTATATGTTGTTTTTTCTATTACATATTGCAAGATGTCCCACGTTGAAGCTGAGTCAGAAGATACTTCTGGAAAATCCCTGCCTGGTGCTGGAGCTACCAAAGCTAAGTGTATCTGCTGTAAACTTTTGGTATCTGTTCCTCCAGCTGTTGTTTGTACTGTTTGTCATGACAAACTTGCTAATGCAGATAATATTTCCTTTAGTACTGTTACATTACCTGTTGCTGTTCCGTCAACATCTAATACTCAGAGTGTTCCTGATAACATAAGAGATTTTGTTTCTATATCCATTAAGAAGGCTATGTCTGTTATTCCTCCTTCTAGTAAACGTAAAAAGTCTTTTAAAACTTCTCATTTTTCAGATGAATTTTTAAATGAACATCATCATTCTGATACTGATATTGGTTCTTCTGATTCAGAGGATTCTGTCTCAGAGGTTGATGCTGATAAATCTTCATATTTATTTAAAATGGAATTTATTCGTTCTTTACTTAAAGAAGTCCTAGTTGCATTAGAAATTGAGGATTCTAGTCCTCTTGATACTAAATCTAAACGTTTAGATAAGGTTTTTAAATCTCCTGTAGTTATTCCAGAAGTTTTTCCTGTCCCTGGTGCTATTTCTGAAGTAATTTCCAGGGAATGGAATAATTTGGGTAATTCTTTTACTCCTTCTAAACGTTTTAAGCAATTATATCCTGTGCCATCTGACAGATTAGAATTTTGGGACAAAATCCCTAAGGTTGATGGGGCTGTCTCTACTCTTGCTAAGCGTACTACTATTCCTACGGCAGATGGTACTTCCTTTAAGGATCCTTTAGATAGGAAAATTGAATCCTTTCTAAGAAAAGCTTACTTGTGTTCAGGTAATCTTCTTAGACCTGCTATATCTTTAGCGGATGTTGCTGCAGCTTCAACCTTTTGGTTAGAAGCTTTAGCGCAACAAGTAACAGATCATAATTCTCATAGCATTATTATTCTTCTACAACATGCTAATAATTTTATTTGTGATGCCATCTTTGATATCATTAGAGTTGATGTCAGGTATATGTCTCTAGCTATTTTAGCTAGAAGAGCTTTATGGCTTAAAACTTGGAATGCTGATATGTCTTCTAAGTCTACTCTGCTTTCCCTTTCTTTCCAGGGTAATAAATTATTTGGTTCTCAGTTGGATTCTTTTATCTCAACTGTTACTGGAGGGAAAGGAACTTTTTTACCACAGGATAAAAAATCTAAAGGTAAATTTAGGTCTAATAATCGTTTTCGTTCCTTTCGTCACAACAAGGAACAAAAGCCTGATCCTTCATCCTCAGGAGCGGTATCAGTTTGGAAACCATCTCCAGTCTGGAATAAATCCAAGCCTTTTAGAAAACCAAAGCCAGCTCCCAAGTCCACATGAAGGTGCGGCCCTCATTCCAGCTCAGCTGGTAGGGGGCAGATTACGTTTTTTCAAAGAAATTTCGTTCAATTCCGTTCACAATCTCTGGATTCAGAACATTGTTTCAAAAGGGTACAGAATTGGCTTCAAGATAAGACCTCCTGCAAAGAGATTTTTTCTTTCCCGTGTCCCAGTAAACCTAGCGAAGGCTCAAGCATTTCTGAAATGTGTTTCAGATCTAGAGTTGGCTGGAGTAATTATACCAGTTCCAGTTCTGGAACAGGGGCTGGGGTTTTATTCAAATCTCTTCATTGTACCAAAGAATGAGAATTCCTTCAGACCAGTTATGGATCTAAAAATATTGAATCATTATGTAAGGATACCAACATTCAAAATGGTAACTGTAAGGACTATCCTGCCTTTTGTTCAGCAAGAGCATTATATGTCCACAATAGATTTACAGGATGCTTATCTGCATATTCCGATTCATCCAGATCACTATCAGTTTCTGAGATTCTCTTTCCTAGACAAGCATTACCAGTTTGTGGCTCTACCGTTTGGCCTAGCTACAGCCCCAAGAATTTTTACAAAGGTTCTCGGTGCCCTTCTGTCTGTAATCAGAGAACAGGGTATTGTGGTATTTCCTTATTTGGACGATATCTTGGTACTTGCTCAGTCTTCACATTTAGCAGAATCTCATACGAATCGACTTGTGTTGTTTCTTCAAGATCATGGTTGGAGGATCAATTTACCAAAAGGTTCATTGGTTCCTCAGACAAGGGTAACCTTTTTAGGTTTTCAGATAGATTCAGTGTCCATGACTCTGTCTTTGACAGACAAGAGACGTCTAAAGTTGATATCAGCTTGTCGAAACCTTCAGTCACAATCATTCCCTTCGGTAGCTTTATGCATGGAAATTCTAGGTCTTATGACTGCAGCATCGGACGCGATCCCCTTTGCTCGTTTTCACATGCGACCTCTTCAGCTCTGTATGCTGAACCAGTGGTGCAGGGATTACACAAAGATATCTCAATTAATATCTTTAACACCGATTGTACGACACTCTCTGATGTGGTGGACAGATCACCATCGTTTAGTTCAGGGGGCTTCTTTTGTTCTTCCGACCTGGACTTTAATTTCAACAGATGCAAGTCTGACAGGTTGGGGAGCTGTTTGGGGGTCTCTGACAGCACAAGGGGTTTGGGAATCTCAGGAGGTGAGATTACCGATCAATATTTTGGAACTCCGTGCAATTTTCAGAGCTCTTCAGTCATGGCCTCTTCTAAAGAGAGAATCGTTCATTTGTTTTCAGACAGACAATGTCACAACTGTGGCATACATCAATCATCAAGGAGGGACTCACAGTCCTCTGGCTATGAAGGAAGTATCTCGAATTCTGGTATGGGCGGAATCCAGCTCCTGTCTAGTTTCTGCGGTTCATATCCCAGGTATAGACAATTGGGAAGCGGATTATCTCAGCCGCCAAACGTTACATCCGGGCGAATGGTCTCTTCACCCAGAGGTATTTCTTCAGATTGTTCAAATGTGGGGACTTCCAGAAATAGATCTGATGGCCTCTCATCTAAACAAGAAACTTCCCAGGTATCTGTCCAGATCCAGGGATCCTCAAGCGGAAGCAGTGGATGCATTGTCACTTCCTTGGAAGTATCATCCTGCCTATATCTTTCCGCCTCTAGTTCTTCTTCCAAGAGTAATCTCCAAGATTCTGAAGGAATGCTCGTTTGTTCTGCTGGTAGCTCCAGCATGGCCTCACAGGTTTTGGTATGCGGATCTTGTCCGGATGGCCTCTTGCCAACCGTGGACTCTTCCGTTAAGACCAGACCTTTTGTCGCAAGGTCCTTTTTTCCATCAGGATCTCAAATCCTTAAATTTAAAGGTATAGAGATTGAACGCTTGATTCTTAGTCAAAGAGGTTTCTCTGACTCTGTGATTAATACTATGTTACAGGCTCGTAAATCTGTATCTAGGGAGATATATTATAGATGGAAAGGATAATCCTAGGCGCCAAATACAGGCTAAGGTATACAAGAATTTATTACGACAGGAGTACAGGGTATTAAAATATAAAATACAATAAAAAATACAATGTTTTAAAAGTATGTAGACATGGATCCACGCTAGTACAAATGTAATAAAAACAGGTTTGAATAAAAAATATATACTGTGACAGTATGACAATATATACAGTTCAATTCTTGATAGATAGCTATGTCAGGTATGTTATAAAGTGCAATACTCCAGAGTGCTAAAATTTGTGTTTAAAATAGCAATCAAATGATAATCAATGTCAATCAATAAAATCAAATAAATCAAAAAAAGTAGTTTCAAATAAATCAAAAAAAGTAGTTGGATGTGGAGGAAGTGTGTAAAACGAAAATAAAAAACAAAAATAGAATGCAAAAAATAAAAATAGAATGCAAAAAATAAAGTGGTAGTCAGTATAAGTGTTAATCCAATCCTGTAGATATATTATAGAGTCTGGAAGACTTATATTTCTTGGTGTCTTTCTCATCATTTTTCCTGGCATTCTTTTAGAATTCCGAGAATTTTACAATTTCTTCAGGATGGTTTGGAGAAAGGTTTGTCTGCAAGTTCCTTGAAAGGACAAATCTCTGCTCTTTCTGTTCTTTTTCACAGAAAGATTGCTAATCTTCCTGATATTCATTGTTTTGTACAAGCTTTGGTTCATATAAAACCTGTCATTAAGTCAATTTCTCCTCCTTGGAGTTTGAATTTGGTTCTGGGGGCTCTTCAAGCTCCTCCGTTTGAACCTATGCATTCGTTGGACATCAAATTACTTTCTTGGAAAGTTTTGTTCCTTTTGGCTATCTCTTCTGCCAGACGAGTTTCTGAATTATCTGCTCTTTCTTGTGAGTCTCCTTTTCTGATTTTTCATCAGGATAAGGCGGTGTTGCAAACTTCTTTTAAATTTTTACCTAAGGTTGTGAATTCTAACAACATTAGTAGAGAAATTGTGGTTCCTTCATTGTGTCCTAATCCTAAGAATTCTAAGGAGAGATCATTGCATTCTTTGGATGTTGTTAGAGCTTTTAAATAGTATGTTGAAGCTACTAAGAATTTCCGAAAGACTTCTAGTCTATTTGTTATATTTTCCGGTTCTAGGAAAGGTCAGAAGGCCTCTGCCATTTCTTTGGCATCTTGGTTGAAATCTTTAATTCATCATGCTTATGTCGAGTCGGGTAAAACTCTGCCTCAAAGGATTACAGCTCATTCTACTAGGTCAGTTTCTACTTCCTGGGCATTTAGGAATGAAGCTTCGGTTGATCAGATTTGCAAAGCAGCAACTTGGTCTTCTTTGCATACTTTTACTAAATTCTACCATTTTGATGTGTTTTCTTCTTCTGAAGCTGTTTTTGGTAGAAAAGTACTTCAGGCAGCTGTTTCAGTTTGAATCTTCTGCTTATAATTTAAACTTTATTTTGGGTGTGGATTATTTTTCAGCGGAATTGGCTGTCTTTATTTTATCCCTCCCTCTCTAGTGACTCTTGCGTAGAAAGATCCACATCTTGGGTAGTCATTATCCCATACGTCACTAGCTCATGGACTCTTGCTAATTACATGAAAGAAAACATAATTTATGTAAGAACTTACCTGATAAATTCATTTCTTTCATATTAGCAAGAGTCCATGAGGCCCACCCTTTTTTGTGGTGGTTATGATTTTTTTTGTATAAAGCACAATTATTCCAATTCCTTATTTTTTATGCTTTCGCACTTTTTTCTTATCACTCCACTTCTTGGCTATTCGTTAAACTGATTTGTGGGTGTGGTGAGGGGTGTATTTATAGGCATTTTGAGGTTTGGGAAACTTTGCCCCTCCTGGTAGGAATGTATATCCCATACGTCACTAGCTCATGGACTCTTGCTAATATGAAAGAAATTAATTTATCAGGTAAGTTCTTACATAAATTATGTTTTATTTTACAGGTAACTTTGTATTTATTTTAACCAGGTACAATAGCTAAAATAGTTAAAATAATTACAAAATTACCTGTAAAATAAATCCTAACCTAAGTTACAATTAAACCTAACACTACACTATCAATAAATTAATTAAATAAAATACCTACAATTACCTACAATTAAACCTAACACTACACTATCAATACATTAATTAAATACAATATCTACAAATAAATACAATGAAATAAACTAACTAAAGTACAAAAAATAAAAAAGAACTAAGTTACAAAAAATAAAAAAATATTTACAAACATCAGAAAAATATTACAGCAATTTTAAACTAATTACACCTACTCTAAGCCCCCTAATAAAATAACAAAGACCCCCAAAATAAAAAAAATGCCCTACCCTATTGTAAATTACTAAAGTTCAAAGCTCTTTTACCTTACCAGCCCTGAACAGGGCCCTTTGCGGGGCATGCCCCAAAGAATTCAGCTCTTTTGTCTGTAAAAAAAACACATACAATACCCCCCCAACATTACAACCCACCACCCACATACCCCTAATCTAACCCAAACCCCCCTTAAATAAACCTAACACTAAGCCCCTGAAGATCTTCCTACCTTATCTTCACCATACCAGGTTCACCGATCGATCCAGAAGAGCTCCTCCGATGTCCTGATCCAAGCCCAAGCGGGGGGCTGAAGAGGTCCATGATCCGGCTGAAGTCATCATCCAAGCGGGAGCTGAAGAGGTCCATGATCCGGCTGAAGTCTTCATCCAAGCGGGAGCTGAAGAGGTCCATGATCCGGCTGAAGTCTTCTATCAACGGCATCTTCAATCTTCATTCTTCGGGAGCCATCATCTTCCATCCGACGCGGAACATCCTCTTCTCCCGACGCCTACTCGCCGAATGACGGTTCCTTTAAATGACGTCATCCAAGATGGCGTCCCTCGAATTCCGATTGGCTGATAGGATTCTATCAGCCAATCGGAATTAAGGTAGGAATATTCTGATTGGCTGATGGAATCAGCCAATCAGAATCAAGTTCAATCCGATTGGCTGATCCGAGCACGTTTTTGAGGCTGGCCGTGTCCGTAAGCACCGCTGGTATCGAGAGTTGAAGTTGCGTTAAATATGCTCTACGCTCCTTTTTTGGAGCCTAACGCAGCCATTCTGTGGACTCTCAATACCAGAGTTATTTTAAAGGTGCAGCCAGAAAAAAGCCAGCGTTAGATACGTGGGTCGTTACCGACAAAACTCTAAATCTAGCCGTAAGTTATTAAAGCTGCAATGACCAAAAGTAACTGGTCACCATTCCTGGGATAATACAAGGAAAGAGCTATATGAGATATCTCTGATAAAAAGATATTAGAAACTGGGAAAGCTGGACTCATGGTATATATTTGAAGGTGTTGGGACAATACACTGAAAAAGAGCTACACGGAACATTCCCTGCAAAGAATATAATATAAACACACGATAGTAGAAAAATTGGCTATAGTTTTTAAATAGAGGTTTATATTTAAGATAAACCCCAATACGAGACTCTATTACGATATAACTCTGACTAAAGGTGCTAAGCATGCCTGGATAACAACAATCAGTATAAGTCAAAGTATTACTTTGCAATGTAACATGTATTTGATTTGCATTTGATAAGGGGTTCTTTCTTGATGTTAATATTGCTCTCTAATAGTAGAAACTAGAATATTTATATATTATTTAAAATCCTGAGAGAGAGTTATACAGTGAAAGTGGGCGATAGATAGGCTTATCTGTTTTCTGTCTGCTCTGAATCGTGTGAAGGAGGGTGGAATGGAAAAGGGGGAAATTAATAGAAATTGATACTGGTTCATACTGGTTCTGATTTTTCTTTGAGGGTCTCAGACAATTAGTTTAGAAGTGTTGGTAATATATACATACCATAACCAAAGCACATCATAAAGCCAGAAGATCTGGGCTATTTTGTTATATACACTTTTTTTTTTTCACACCTGATAAATTATTTTTTCACTGTAGATATATGTAGACTCAATAAATATATATATATATATATATATATATATATATATATATACACACACACACCTATAAAAAGGGAGAAGGAAAAGGGAATCTATGGAAAAATATATCACGGGCACTAAACCCAGATCTCCTGCCATGCCGCTAAAAAGAGATAAAAAAAATAAAACAGTAGACATAGCTTCAGAAGCTATCCTAGAAACCCAAATAACCCAAATAAGTAACCAAGAAAATCAAATGACACTTAACCAACTAGCTGAGTTATTATTACCACAATTTGACCTAGTCAAGAAAGAGATTGCAGGTCTTTCACTAGAAATTAAACAATTCTCTAAGAGAATAGTAGAGGTAGAATCTAGAGTCTCTGAAATTGAGGATAAATATAATACACAAGATGAGATTATCATAGATCATGCAGACAAAATTAATAGACTTCAAGCCAAAGTTGACGATCTGGAAGATTGATCACGACGAAATAACGTCCGAATAGTCGGATTACCAGAGACCCCAGAATATACTGATTTAATAAAATTTGGGGCATTTACACTACCCCAATTATTGGGATTTCAAGCACCTATTGAAAAACTAATAGTGGAAAGAGCACATAGAACGGGCACTAGCAGGAAACACCCAGACCGTAATACAAGCCCAAGGATGGTGGTAATAAGATATCTAAACTTTCAAGATAAAATTAATATAATGAGACAATATAGGAAAGTTTAACCGGTAAAGCTAGGGGCAAAACAAATACATATATTTCAAGACTTCTCAGTAGACACGTCAACAAAAAGAAAAACCATGGCACCTAATTGTACAGCCTTACTAAAAGCTGGTTGTAAAGCAACATTAAGATATATAGCTAAAGTAGTGATAGCAGAGACAGAAGGATTTTCCACCCTGAATTCTAAAGAGGAGGCTGAAGTTTACTGTACAAAAAGAAATATTAGAATTGAAAAAAATTAATTTCTATATTTAATGTACTTAATTAAATATGATAAGGGAGGAAATGAAAGAATGGAAATACGTTTGTAAGCTTGAATACAGTATGTTTCTGAGACAGAGTTATCTTTTTGAAATAAGAGAACACAAAGTTAAAAATGTTTTTATGTTGATTAATGGTTTAGAGTATGCTAGGACCATGTTGCTTTTTCTCTCTTTTAGTCCTAAAAGAGGGCTTTATGCAGATTTTAATAGGGATTAGGGGACCACAGAGGATATATTATTTTTTTTTAAGTTAATAAAATGCAGACAATATTGAATATAGTGTCATGGAATGTGGGAGGGATCTCCTCACCCATCAAACGTAAACAAATAATAAAAATTTAAAAAAAACACAGCCCAGACATGGGTTTCAGAAATTATAGCAACTCCCTGCAATAAAAGAAAATGTGGCGTAGCAATCATGTTTAATAATAAACTTACATATAATATAAAAAGGCAAGAATTAGACCCAGCAGGAAGATATATAATTATCCAAGTAGAAATTGATAATAAGCTGTGGTCTTTTTGTAATATCTATGGACCAAATAAACTAGATATCGAGTTTTGGGATAAAATAAAAAAAAAACTGAGTCCCTTGATAGGTGAGAACTTAATAGTTGCAGGTGATTTTAATTTAATAATGTATCCAGAAATGGATAGGTTCAGACTTAAACACAGACAAGCATATCAGAGAGAAGCAAAATTATTAAGAGAATTTAGTAAAACATTGAAGCTGCAAGATATATGGCGTCTGCAAAACCCAGATAGTCGTAATTTTACGTGTGAATCTAAGTCATACAAAACATTTTCTAGGTTAGATATGTTTTTGATAGAAGATAAACTACTGGCATTAGATATGGAAGCACAAATACATGAGATAATTCTTTCAGATCACGCCATAATATCTATGCAAATTAAAATTCCTCAGGATATAGGCAATAATCGTAATTCATTCCGATTCCCAAATTATATGATAAATAAGACACCCCAGCTATGGTTTGGCACTTTAAGCATTAATATAAAGTTCTAAATATATGTATTGTACTTATATTTGCCATGAACAGGTAATGAAGGAATATGTACAGCGCCAATAAAGGCTAAGGGATAAATATAAACACTAAAAACGAAATATACCTGCTAAGGCTGAACAAGAATTTATTACAATACAACAGTATTGGTACCAATAGATAAAATGGGTAAAAAACAGTTAATAAAAACAGTTGTTAAAAACAATGGTAAGGTGGAGTGTTGTGCTGATACACTCACAAAGTGCAAATAGCAATTGGGTCCAAGGGGTGGAAAACTAAAATGGTGAAATCCACATGGGCTTTTGGACACACAAATGAACAAAATGTGTAAGCAACATAAAAATGTATGCGACTTAAATGTGCAACATGATAGTGCAAATGTTGTGCAACATGAGTGAAAGTAATCACTATGTGTGTAAAAGATAAGGAAAAATAATTCACATCAAAAATTCAAAAAATCACAATAAAATATAATATATTGAAAAGTCCCGATGGCACTGCAGTGCAAAAAATATTAAATCACAGGTGAATAACTGCCATTGAGTGGAAAATGTGGAAAAAGGGGGGTATACCCAAGGCAAAAAGAGGAAATCCAGTGAAAAAATGAAAATAAAAATCAAAAAACAGATACAAAAATGATGTTCAACAAAGGATTAAAAAAGAACAAAAAAGAACAAAAAGAGTGTTGTAATCCAAAAAACAGTAAATTAAAAGGCAATCACATGAAGGAACCTTGAATCCTGAGGGGTAGAGTTCCCAGGCGAATCCTAACAACGGTCAGCTCTTTGTCCAATGTCCTAGAGATGTCCCTGTAAAAAAAGGAGTACCATAGCGTAACAAGTCCTCAAAGTGGTTAAAATACTTGGAATAATGCTTACCAACAGGTCTACGCGTTTCGGCCCCAAAATAAGGCCTTTATCAAGACTCTTGAGTCTTGATAAAGGCCTTATTTTGGGGCCGAAACGCGTAGACCTGTTGGTAAGCATTATTCCAAGTATTTTAACCACTTTGAGGACTTGTTACGCTATGGTACTCCTTTTTTTACAGGGACATCTCTAGGACATTGGACAAAGAGCTGACCGTTGTTAGGATTCGCCTGGGAACTCTACCCCTCAGGATTCAAGGTTCCTTCATGTGATTGCCTTTTAATTTACTGTTTTTTGGATTACAACACTCTTTTTGTTCTTTTTTGTTCTTTTTTAATCCTTTGTTGAACATCATTTTTGTATCTGTTTTTTGATTTTTATTTTCATTTTTTCACTGGATTTCCTCTTTTTGCCTTGGGTATACCCCCCTTTTTCCACATTTTCCACTCAATGGCAGTTATTCACCTGTGATTTAATATTTTTTGCACTGCAGTGCCATCGGGACTTTTCAATATATTATATTTTATTGTGATTTTTTGAATTTTTGATGTGAATTATTTTTCCTTATCTTTTACACACATAGTGATTACTTTCACTCATGTTGCACAACATTTGCACTATCATGTTGCACATTTAAGTCGCATACATTTTTATGTTGCTTACACATTTTGTTCATTTGTGTGTCCAAAAGCCCATGTGGATTTCACCATTTTAGTTTTCCACCCCTTGGACCCAATTGCTATTTGCACTTTGTGAGTGTATCAGCACAACACTCCACCTTACCATTGTTTTTAACAACTGTTTTTATTAACTGTTTTTTACCCATTTTATCTATTGGTACCAATACTGTTGTATTGTAATAAATTCTTGTTCAGCCTTAGCAGGTATATTTCGTTTTTAGTGTTTATATTTATCCCTTAGCCTTTATTGGCGCTGTACATATTCCTTCATTACCTGTTCTTTCCTTTGGGGGTTGGTTAGACCCTTTATTTGTACTCAGCATAAGGGAATATCTTAGCGCTTGGCTACCACACCTCACTTTCCTTATATTTGCCATGAGTCAGGTTCATGTATTTCCTTTTGCAGATTGTCAGTTTCATATTTGGGGAAAGTAAATTTTAAGAAATTTTTTTTCTTACCTGGGGTTTAGTCTTTTTTCAGTTGACTTCATTTTCAAATTGTGGGCTGGATTAGGCTCGTGGGTGCGCCAAATGCTACACTTTATTGCATCATTCTTGGTGCGAGGATTTTCCAATTTACTTTTATCACCAATTGTGCTTTGTTCTCTTGGTATTCTTAGTTGAATGCTAAACCTAGGAGGTTCATATGCTAATTTCTAAGCCCTTGAAGGCCACTTCTTCTCTTAGGGCATTTTAACAGTTTTTCACCACTAGAGGGTGTTAGTTGATGTGTGTTATATTGATAACACTGTGCTCACGCACGTGACGTTCCAGGGAGCCATCACTGATTGGCTGAAATGCATGTCTGTCAAAAAACTAAAATAAGGGGGCAGTGTGCAGAGGCTTAGATACAAGATAATCACAGAGATAAAAAGTGTATTTATATAACTGTGTTGGTTATGCAAAACTAGGGAATGGGTAATAAAGGGATTATCTATCTTTTAGAACAAAAACAAATTCTGGTGTAGACTGTTCCTTTAATAGCTTCAAGGACTCCTACACACTGTCTCTCTCCTCACATGCTGCAGAGTGTGTGCTGACTCCTATATAAGTCCACAGGTATGAGCACAATGTTATCTATATGGCACACATGAACTAACAACCTCTAGTTGTAAAAAAATGTCAAACTGCATTCAGATAAAAGGCAGCCTTTGAGGGCTAAGAAATTAGCATATGAGCTAGCTTTAGCTTTTAACTAAGAATACCAAGAGAACAATGCAAAATGAATGATAAAAGTAAATTGGAAAGTTGTTTAAAATAACATGCCCTATCTGAATCATGAAAGTTTATTTTTGAATAGACTGTCCTTTAATTTTAGTGGAGGTAACGCTCTAGCGGAAGCACAAAATACTGCTCCACTTGTAATCTAGCAACCTGGTCCACAATTTTTAAACAAGTTTCCAATTACCAACTATTATCAAATTTGCTTCATTCTCCTTTGTTGAAGGAGATGCAATGCACTACTGGGAGCTAGCTGAACACATTGGGTGAGCCAATGAAAAGAGGAATATAAAAATGCAGCTACCAATTAGCAGCTAGCTCCCAGTAGTGCATTGCTGCTCCTGAGCCTATCCGGCTATAATTTTCAACAAAGGAAAACAAGAGAGCAAAGCCAATTAGGAAAGTTGTTTAAAAGTGCATGTTGTATCTGAATCATCAACGTTAAAGTTTAACTTTACTGTCCCTTCAGTCCCATTCTACCCTGCAATTCTATGTACACAGAATTATCCCCTTACTAAGTTTCAAGAAGCACAATGAATAGAAGATGGTTTTAAATGGAACAGATCTGCACAAATACATCAGTGTGAGGAGGGAGGGGCAAGCAGTAGAAATATTATATAATTTTATTGTTTTAGTTAAAGGACCAGTAAATATAGTAGATTTGCATAATCAACAAATGCATAATAGAAAGACAATACAATAGCACTTAGTCTAAACTTTTAATGAGTAGTTTATTTTTTTATCTGCCAAATTTCAAAGTGTGGTGACATAGCTTACTGACCTAGCTGTTATTAAAATCCCTTCCCCCAGATACACCTTTCTCTCTGAACTAAAGACACTCCCAATAGCCTTTGACTAGCATTTGATAAACCACGCCCTATTGAATTGGTGTATAAAAAACTGGAACACACTCTTTTTCATTTTATCTTGTGCATGCTGAAAAGATGGCCGATGGTGGACACACTGAAGAATGATTATTTTAGCAGTGTTGGACAAACTGGAGTTATTGTAGTAAAGTTGCCCTGTCTTAAATATGTGGACTGTTTTGCTGTAAAATAGATGGGTATATATACCTGTAAATATTTCTCTTATTATTAACATATATTGATTCCAAATAAACTGTTTGGAAACAATGGAGACCCTCTCATAGAGTTTAGTGGTTTTACCATAGAGATTTAGTACTACATTAGAATTATATTTAGTATAAAGTAAAAATATTTTGCCAATTGATTTTGTAGGAATTAAAAAAAATATGTTTATTTAAAGGGCCACTGTAAGTAAATATTTTCTATGCCTGTTACTAACTAACTACCCCAAATACGCTTTTTATCAATAGCATTTCATTAACATATCTCTACCGTATATCAGAAATCTTGTCTGCAAATTTAATTGTTTTCCAAACCCACTCCGTGGGTATCCTTTGCTCTGTACCAATCCGTTTACAATACCTAGGTTTCAAAATGGCGCTTTAAACACAAAGTTATTGGTTTAAGTATTTTGAACATGCAGTGCTGAAAATAGTGGGCAGGATAATGTGACATCATCGGCGAATAAAAGATATAACTTTTAGAATGTTATGAAACTTAGTTTTGGAGAAAATATAGATCAGTAGGTTTTAATTAATGTTTATTAACTTTAATATGTTAGTTGTTTAGCTTAAAAATTATAACAGAAAGTAATCCTTTAATTTTAGAATATTGCAGGATATATATATATATATATATATATATATATATATATATATATATATATATATATATATATATATATAATTTTTTATTTTTTTTATGTTTTCTGAAGAAAATGCATAGTATTTCAGGTGGAATTGTCTGTATAAATTTGCATAGAGTTACATGGGGGAGGGCCTCAGTTAAAGGAAATTTCTCATTTTAGAGCAAATAATACAATTGTGTGTTACTCCAAAATGTTTAAATTTAAAGGGACAGTCTAGGCCAAAATAAACTTTCATGAGTCAGATAGAGCATGTAATTTTAAACAATTTTCCAATTTACTTTTATCACCAATTTTGCTTTGTTCTTTTGATATTCTTAGTTGAAAGCTTAACCTAGGAGGTTCATATGCTAATTTCTTAAACCTTGAAGGCCACCTCTTTTCAGAATGCATTTTAACAGTTTTTCACCACTAGAGGGTGTTAGTTAATGTATTTCATATAGATAACACGTGAAGTTATCTGGGAGCAGGCATTGAT